>NC_037668.1:219283847-219430897 GCF_003255815.1 Theropithecus gelada | reverse complement strand
GCTCTGTCGCCCAGGCTGGAGTGCAGTGGCCGGATCTCAGCTCACTGCAAGCTCCGCCTCCCGGGTTCACGCCATTCTCCGGCCTCAGCCTCCCGAGTAGCTGGGACTACAGGCGCCCGCCACCTCGCCCGGCTAGTTTTTTTTGTATTTCTTAATAGAGACGGGGTTTCACCGTGTTAGCCAGGATGGTCTCGATCTCCTGACCTCGTGATCCGCCCGTCTCGGCCTCCCAAAGTGCTGGGATTACAGGCTTGAGCCACCGCGCCCGGCCCTCCTTTTCTTCTTTATTAGTCTAGTGAGCAGTCTATCTATTTTGTTAATTTTGTTCAAAAAACCAGCTCCTGGATTCATTGATTTGTTGAAGGGTTTTTCATGTCTCCATATCCTTCAGTTCTGCTCTGATTTTAGTTATTTATCGTCTTCTGGTAGCTTTTGGATTTGTTTGCTCTTGCTTCTCTAGTTCTTTTAACTGTGATGTTAGGGTGTCGATTTGAGAACTTTCCAGCTTTCTGATGTGGCCATTTAGTGCTATAAATTTCTCTCTAACACTGCCTTAGCTGTGTCCCAGAGATTCTGGTACGTTGTCTCTTTGTTCTCATTGATTTCTCCCTTAATTTTGTTATTTACCCAGGACTCATTCAGAAGCAGGTTGTTCAATTTCCATGTAGTTGTGTGGTTTTGAGCAAGTTTCTTAATCCTGAGTTCGAGTTAATATTGTTAAAACGACCATCCTACTCAAAGCAATCTACAGATTCAATGCAGTCTCTATCAAACTATATATGACATTCTTCACAGAAATAGGAAAAACAACCCTAAAATCCTTATGGAACCACACACACACAAAAAAACCTTGCAGACAAAGCAATACTGAAAAAAAAAAAAAAGAACCAAGCTGGAGGCATCACACTAGCTGACTTCAAAATATACTACTAGGAAGCTACGGTAACATAAAACAGGCTGGTATTGACATAAAAAGACACATAGACCAATGGGACACAATAGAGAACCTACAGATAAATCTATCTATTTACAGCCAACTCATTTTTGACAAAGTCACCAAGAACATGCATTGGGGAAAGGACAGCCCCTTTAATAAATGGTGCTGGAAAACTAGATATCCATAGGTAGAAGGATGAAACTAGACTGCTCTCTCTTACCATATATACAAATCCACTCCAAATTGATTAAAGGCTTAAATATTAAGACCAAAAACAATAAATCTACCAGAGGAAAACACAGGGGAAAGGCTTTGGGACATTGGTCCAGGCAAAGATTTTATGGCTAAGACTTCAAAAGCACAAGTAAGAAAACCAACATTAGAAAGATTGGAGTATGTTAAACTAAAATCGTTCTGTACAGCTAAGGAAACATTCAACAGAGTGAAGAGACAACCTGCAGAATGGAAAAAAAATATTTGCAAACTGTTCATTCAACAAGGAATTAATATCCAGGGAACTCAAAACAGCAAAAAAACCCAAACAAATCCATTAAAAATTGGACAAAGGATCTGAACAGACATTTCTCAAAGGAAGACATACACATGGCAAGCGGGTATGTGAAAAAAATGTTCAATGTCCCTGCTCATCAGGGACGTGCAAATCAAAACCACAATGAGATATCATTTCACCCCAGTTAGAATGGCTATTACTAGAAAGACAAAAAAAAAAAAAAAAAAAACCACCATGAAATCTAGTGAAGATGCATAGTAAAGGGAACTCTTACACACTGTTGGTGGGAATGTAAATTAGTACAGCCAGTATAGAAAACAGTATGGAAGCTTCTCAAAAAACTAAAAATAGAACTACCATAGGATCTAGCAATCCCACTACTGAGTGTTTGTCCAAAGGAAAAGAGATCAGTATATCAAAGGGATACCTGTACCCCTCTATTTATTACAGCTCTATTCACAATAGCCAAGATACAGAATCAACCTAAGTGTCCAGCAATGGATGGATGAATGGAATGGGACTCAAGAAAATATGCTATATACACACAATGAAATACTAGTAGTTATATAAAAAAATCAAATCCTGTCATTTGTAGCAAAATGGATGGAACTGGAGGTCATTATGTTAAGTCAAATAAGTCAGGCACAGAAAGACAAATATTGCATGTTCTCACTCATATGTGGGAGGTTAAAAAGTTGATCTCATGCAGGTAGAGAGTAGAATGGTAGATACCAGAGGCTGGGAAGAATGTGTGTATGTTGGCGGGGGGCAGGGGGGACCAGGGGAGGGGGATGAAAGAGGTGGGCTAACAGTTACAAATACACAGTTACATAAAAGGAGGAAGTGGTAGTGTTTGATAGCAGAGTAGGAGACTATAGTTAACAATAATTTATTGTATATTTTCAAATAGCTAGAAGAAAATAATGAAATGTTTCCAACACAAAGAAATGATAACTGAGGTGATGAATCTTCTAAATTCCCTGGTTGATCATTACACATTCTACGCATGCAACAAAATATGACCCATAAATACATGTAATTATGTATCAATAAAAAATACATTTTTAAATAATTGCTTTCTCCTACTTTAAAAAATTACTGAAGGGAACTAATAAAAACCTAAACTAGAGAGAGATACTGTGCTCCTGGGTCAGAGTACTCAATACTGTGAGGAGGTCAATCATCTCCAAGTTGATCTATAGCTTCAATGCAATCCCAGTCAGAATCCTGGTAGACTTCTTTGATAGAAATTCTTTCTACATAATCCATTTGGAAAGCAACTCTAAAATTTGTATGGAAGTGCCAAATACACTGAATAGCCAAACAACTTTAAAAAATAAGAACAAAGTTGGAAGGTTAACATTACCTAATTTCAAGACCTATTATATATCCACCATAATCAAGGCAGTGTGGTATTGGTGTAAAGATAGACAAATAGATCAATGGAACAGAACAGAGTCTAGAAATAGATGCACATAAATATGACCAACTAATTCTTGACAAAGGTAATTTAGTAGAGAAATAACAGTTTTTTACAACAAATGATACTGGAAATTTTGGATACTACATTCATATGCAAAAAAACCCTAACCCCCCACCCCCCCCCCCAAAAAAAAAAAAAACTACTTGAGTGCTTACATTGCAAAATATACAAAAATTAAATAAAAATTGATCAAAGACCTAAATTTGAAGCCTAAAATTACAAAACTTCTAGAGAAGGCATAAGAAGAAACCTTTTTGGCCTTGGGTTTGGCAAAGATTTCTTAGATATGACAGCAAAAACATGATTCATAAAAGAATATATAAATTGGACTTCATAAAAAAATGAATTTGTTTTTCAAAAGACGCTGTTGAGAATGAAGAGAGAAGCCACAGACTGAGAGAAAATATTTGCAAATAATATATCTTATAAAGGATTTGCATCCAGAATACATTAAAAACTTTCAAAACAATTTCAAAAAGGACAGAAGATTTGAAGAGACATTTCACCAAAGAAGAGGTATGGATGCCGAACAGGCGTGTGGAAGGATGCTTGGCATCATTGGTCATTAGCAAAATGCAAACTAAAACCACAACAAGATACTGCTACAAACCTACTATGTAAATAGGCAAAACTTAAAAGACTGATCATACCAAATGTTGCTGGGGGCGTGGAGGAACAGGAACTCTCCACATAAAATAGTACCAGCACTTTGGGAAACAGCTGAGAAATTTCTTAAAAAGTTAAACATGTACCATATGGTACAGTCATTCCAGTTGTTTTTTTTTTTTCAAATATTCCCAGACATTGATATGATTCCAGTTCTATTATAGGTATTTACCCCAAAGGAAAGAAAATATATGTCCATATGTATATTAGACTGTTTTCAGACTGCTATAAATAACTACCTGAGAGTGGATAATTTATGAGGAAAATAGGTTTCATTGACTCACAGTGAAGGAAGACACATCTTCCCATGGCAGAGCAGGAGAGTCAGCGAGCAAGGGGGGAAGTGCCACACGCTCTTAAACCATTGGCTCTCATAACTCACTATGATGAGAACAGCATGGGGGAAATCCATCCCCGTGATCTAATCACCTCCCAGCAGGTCCCTCCCTCAACATTGGGAATTACAATTCAACATGAAATCTGGGTGAGGACAGAGCCAAACCATGTAACCACACACAGACTTGTGCATGCATGCTCACCCAGGCTGAAGATCCCTTATCTGAAATGCTTGGAACCAGAGAGTTGGAGTATTTGCATATATCTAATGACATATCTTGGAAATAGGACCCAATGTAAACATTAAATTCATTTATGTTTCATATATACCTTATATACATAGCCTGAAGATCATCTTAGACAACATTTTTGGTAATTTTGTACACAAAACAAAGTTTTTACTGTGACCTGTCACATGAGGTCAGAGGTGGAATTTTCTACTTGTGATGTCATTTGGTGCTCACAAAGTTTCAGATTTGGAGCATCTCGGATTTTGAATTTTCAGATTAGGGATGCTTAACCTTTAGTGCTTTTGTCTGTAACACCCCCAAACTGGGCACAACACAAACGTCCATCAGGAGATGAATGGATCGGCCAACTGTGGTGTATCTGGACCATTCTGCAGAATATAAATCAATGAACTATTGATACAGGCAATGACAAGATTACATCTCAAAATCATTACGCTAAGTGAAAGAAGTCACACACAAGAGTACCGACTGCAAGATGTGCTTCCTTTTATATAAAATTCTAGGAAATCCACACTAATGTCTAGAAACTGAAAGTAGATCTGGAGCGGGTCTGGAGACAGCAAGGAAGAGGAGCTGGAGGCAGCAACGGCAAGGCTCCCAAGGAAACTTTTGGGGGTGGAGAATATGTTCATTATCTCGATTGAGGATGGTTTCATGGGCATATACATATGATAAAACATCAAGTTATATGATTTAATATGTACAGTTTATTGTAGCTCAGGTATATCTCATTAAAGTTGTTAAAAAAACAAAAAACAAAAAGAAACTTGTGCAGGATCCTGCAGCCAGTAGTAGAGCTAGGACTCAAACTATGGATTGTCTGACTGCAAGACCTGAGCTCTCAGCTACATCCTGTGGCCTCCGTCAGTTCCACGAGGCGGCAGGAGAACAGCACCGCCGTTTGGCCCCAGGCCCCACTTTTCCAGAGTGGTGTGTTTCTGGGCACATCACCCACTCCTCGGCTGTCTCCCTGCCCCCGCCTCAGTCCCAGGCAACAGCGGCCTCTGGATCCCTGTCTTTTTTGTCTCCCTTCCCCCGCCTCAGTCCCAGGCAGCAGCGGGATGCTGCTCCTCCAGGCCTCTGGATCCCTATCTTTTCAGGTGGCCCAGCTCACAGCCTCATACCTGGCCTGCCTCCTGTTACTGCCAGGACAGCAGCTCTTCCCTCTGCCTTTCCCTATTCTGCACAGAAGGAAAATGGCAAAGGCAGAGATGGAAACTTCCCAAAGCTGTTGTGGAGGCCAAGTAATTTGGGGCAAGATTGAAAGGTGTTGGTACAAAAAGCGAGCAGAGTGTGTGGGACCCGCGTGTGTCTGGACCACATTCGCAGGCGGCATTCGGGGTGCGTGGGCGGGATCAGGGCGTCCACGCATCTGCAGAACAGCCTGAAGGACAGGACTGACGCAGCACTGCGCATGATGCAGGATGACAATATTCGGGAACCACTGTCCTAAGGCTAATCTGCCTCCACCCCTTCCTACCCTCAATTTCCATATCTAGTACGGAGGAAAAAAGGTGAGAAATATTTACAGAAATATTTACAGAAAGCATTGCAATTCCAGCTCTCCAGCTACTGGCACGTCTATGGCAAATAACTTCTTACATTAAGGATGTTATATTTTGCTTCTCTTCAACTATCCCCAGTAAAACCCCTTAAAGGGGAAGATGTAATGTGTCACTTCTGTTTTATGCTATTTTGTACCCTGCAAGCTCGGGTCACAGCAGCGCGCTAGGGAAATAGTTAGTTTTAAAGCAAAATATCATCTGTTTTGCAGCCTAATTATATAGACAGGAGAAGCTCAGATATTCCACATGCACCACAGATTAAAGGGCAAAGACAGGGACCAGTTCAGACTCTAATAGTCCATTTGATGTAATGGAATAAAATGTATAATGTACATGTAGTAAAACAGAACACGTGTGAGAACAAAAGGCACAGTTTAGACTGTGCTGAGGATAATATTATAAAATACCTATAATTATGCCTGCGTGACTCAAAGTAAGAGTCACATTTAGACAATGGAAAATCTACTCTCTGCTCTATACCCATTGGAGTTTCCATAGGCACAGAATTCTGAATTTCACACACGGTGCTTAACTTGAAATAGTACAAGGTGAGTGAGCACAGGCCATTTGCCACTATCAAGAATTTACATCACTTCCAGTGGCTGGGGAGAAAGCATAGTTACATAGCAAATGAACGCAATAGGTGACAAATAATAGCAGGTAAGAAGCAGGTTCCTCACTGACTTTCCAGATTTTGAGGTCAAGACTGCAGGGTTAAAGGAACATAACTCAGTCTGCCTTGAGTAATCTTTTAGTTATATTCTAATATGCAATATTTTAAGTCTAGACTTTGACCAAACCAAATTACCCACATGCCTTACTCTACCCACAGGAAATAATATAATGTCTCCTACGCCTGAGTCACACTTTATTAAGCACCTGGAAGGTAGCAGGAAATCCTAAATCTCCTAATATCACTTAATTCCTATAATATCCCACAATGCAGAAATTTAGCCCCATTTTACATATAAGGAAACTGAGGCTCATAGATGTTAAATAAACCACCCAAGATCTCATAGAAAATTAATGCTAAATCTAAGATGAAAATCCGAAGCTACCCAGAAAGCATGCAGAAGTTCTTTTAACTCACCTTCCCGCACCGTAGTAGTTCCTCCCAAACTTTGCTGCACAATGGACTCACCCTGAAATCTTCCGAGAGATACTGGCGCCTGGCTCCCACTCCCAGGCTTTCTAATTTAATTGGGCTGGAGGGCAGCATGCGCCCTCCAGGTGACTCTAATGTGCAGCTAAGTTTGGGAGCCACTGCCGTACCACCTGGCCAGGTTAAGCAATGCTCTGGGTCACCTGCATCACTGCTGCCTGACGCCCACAGCACGCTGAGAGCTCGTGGGTAGTGGAGGCTGTGGTCTAGTTTGTCTGAGCGCTTTTGCTCTAAAAAGAATCAGCTGCATAGTTCTTACTAGGTCAGCTGTGTTTCCTCCTAAACCGGTTTCTGCCACTTGTTATTTTAAATAAAAACATAATAAAATACGATATAAGCCAATGAAATGATTTTGTAAAGAGAGTTCATGTTTTTATAAAAACTCAACTCAATGCTTTGAAAAGATGTGATTAAAAAAAAAATGAGGATTTTCTGGACGGGTGCCATGGCTCACATCTGTAATCTCAGCACTTTGGGAGGCCAAGGCAGGTGGATCGCCTGAGCTCAGGAGTTTGAGAGCAGTCTGGGAAAAATGGTGAAACCCCGTCTCTACAAAAAAATATAAACTATTAGCCAGGCATGGTGGTGCACACCCGTAGCCCCAGCTACGTGGGAGGCTGAAGCGGGAGGATCACTTGAGCCTGGGAGGCAGAAATTGCAGTGAGCCAAGATAGCACCACTGCACTCCAGCCTGGGTGACAGAGTGAGACCCTGTCTCAAAAAAAAAAAAAAAGTGTTTTTAAAGATGTTGAATTTGGTGTGAATGAGGAATTATAGAGTGGAAAATGTTGTAAGAATCTAGAAAAAGTCTATACCCAGTTCGTTGTAAAGTGTTTTTGAAGAAATGTAAAGTAAAAACTGAACTGTTAACATGAACGTAGTTTGTGGAAGTCAACTTTTGAATTGAAGACTCAATGAGAGAGCCTTGGCCCTTTATGGTTTGTAAGATCAATGAACAAAAATACATTTGTATTATTTAAGTTCAGGTAACATCCTTATGACATGAATATATCATTTTCTGTAAGTCCCCCGCTAACCCACTTACCCAGGGAGCTGACCGCCTCCTGACTGTGTTGCATTATGAGGCTTCTCTGACCTGATACCATCCGCTGACGTGAAAGACAGTTGGGTGGTCTCACTCCTGAACCACAGAGATTCATTTTTATTTTATTTTTTATTTTTCGTTTTTGAGATGGAGTCTTGCCCTGTCACCCAGGCTGGAGTGCAGTGGCATGATCTTAGCTCACTGCAAGCTCCGCCTCCCAGGTTCAAGTGATTCTCCTGCCTCAGCCTCCTGAGTCGCTGGGATTACAGGTGCCCACCACCACGGCTGGCTAATTTTTGTATTTTTAGTGGAGACGAGGTTTCATCACATTGGCCAGGCTGGTCTTGAACTCCTGACCTCAAGTGATCTGCCGGCCTCAACCTCCCAAAGTGCTGGGATTAGAGCGTGAGCCACCACGCCCAGCCCAGAGATCCTTTTTTTTTTTTTCCCCTTCGGAAACAGAGTTTCCCTCTATTGCCCAGGCTGGAGTACAGTGGTGTGATCTCAGCTCATTGCAACCCTGCAACATCTGCCTCCTGGGTTCAAGCAATTCTCCTGCCTCAGCCTCCCAAGTAGCTGGGATTACAGGTGCCCGCCACCATGCCTGGCTAATTTTTCTACTTTTAGTAGAGATGGGGTTTCACCATGTTGGCCAGGCTGGCTGAGGTGGGTGGATCACCTGAGGTCAGGAGTTCCGAGACCAGAGATTCATTTTTGAAACCACAGCATGCATTCCATTTGGACAAAGGAGACCTGAGCACTGATGCAGCAGACACAGCCCCAGCACTGTGGCACTCTGTCTCAAGGAACCTATAGTCTAATAGGGCTTGGACAAGCTCACAAACAGCCAAAATATAAGGCAGAGTAAGGCAAAGGCGTTAACATCCCCCACACTGCTGAAATTCAAAGAAGACATTACAAAGAGAGGGGAATCTGGACTCTTTGCGGAGGAGGCGATCAGAGAGGAGCGTGGCAGAGGCAAGGTGCTGTTGTGGCTCCTTTCCTTTCCTTTTCCCTCCCTCCCTGCCTCCTTCCCTTCCTTCTGCAGCCCTGACTTTGGTGGGAGGAAAGGCTGAATACATAAGCATGAAAAGACCACTGATGGGGTCCCAGTTGGTGAGGTCCCAGAAGAGGCAGAAGGGGCAGGAGGAAGAACGCCAGGAGACAGGAGCAGCAGGCCTGTGGGAAGGAGCAGGGGGGAAACTGAGGTACAGGAACCAGGAGACTGTGAAGCCAAAAGGAGAGAAGTTGAGGAGTGCACCAGGTCAGCTCTGTCTTCTCATTGGCTTGGATGCCAGTTACCTGCTGAGAGCAGCCAGGAGGCTTGAGAAGATTAGAAACGGATGCGGTGATGGGAATTCCAGGCTGTACTCTTCAGAATAGTATCTCCTGGCCAACGTTTAAAAACATAGATTACAAAAACCTAAAAATATGAAACTGCCATTTCATTATTGACCAAGCAGGAGATGAGAGCCCTGCAGTGTGTGGACATCCTTGCTGCACAGGGCTTTGCTGCGAGGGACAGCAGGGGACTGGCTCTGCCTCCATCAGAAGCAAGGTTCTTTCCTAGGCCTCTTTTCCCACATTTGCCAGAGTTATATCCACCACACAGCCCTAAATACAGCATTAGTTGATTTAAGCCATTCCACAACAGGTAAAGAAAACATTTGTGTTGTCAAAAGAAAACAGATTAGGCTGGGTGTGGTAATCCCAGCACTTTGGGAGGCTGAGGTGGGTGGATCGCTTGAGGTCAGGAGTTCGAGACCAGCATGGCCAACATGGTGAAAATCCATCTCTACTAAAAACACAAAAATTAGCCAGGTGTGGTGGTGAACGCTTGTAATCCCAGCTACTTGGGAGGCTGAGGCAGGTGAATCGCTGGAACCCAGGAGGTGAAGTTTGAAGTGAGCCGAGATTGTGCCACTGCACTCCAGCCTGGGCAACAGTGCAAGACTCAGTGTTAAACAAACAAACAAAAACAGATTAAAGAGTCTGATCAGACATGTAGACAGACGAGTGTAGCACAGACGTGTGCCCACATGCACATACATTTGTTTGTGTGAACACACAGCAGCCCAGCCTACAAAGCCCTCTCATCCTCCCCAGAGGCAAGAAAGTGAATAAACATATCAGAGAACTGGTGTCATTCTGCACCTCGAGCAACAGTTGCTTGCATGCTTAGATTACTCATAATAGTGGGGCTTTTAAAACTATCTTTGTCAACAGGACAGGTGAGATCTCTGTGTCATTAATGCACCACCCTGAGGTGTCACTAGTCCAGGCTGAGCATCCCTAACCTGAAAAACCTGAAATCCAAAGTACTCCAAGAATCTCACACTTTTTGAAGGCCAATATGATGCCACAAGGGGAAAATTCCACACCTGACCTCTTGAGGGGTTGCAGTCAAAATGCAGTAAAAACTTTGTTTCGGCTGAGCACGGTGGCTCACGCCTGTCATCCCAGCACTTTCAGAGGCCGAGGCGGGTGGATCACGAGGTCAGGAGATTGAGACCATCCTGGTTAACACGGTGAAACCCCATCTCTACTAAAAATACAAAAAAAAAAAAAAATTAGCCGGGCGTGGTGGCGGGCGCCTGTAGTCCCAGCTACTTGGGAGGCTGAGGTGGTAGAATGACATGAACCTGGAAGGCGGAGCTTGCAGTGAGCCGAGATCCGGCCACTGCACTCCAGCCTGGGTGACAAAGCGAGACTCCGTCTCAAAAAAAAAAAAAACAAAACTTTGTTTCATGCACAAAATTATTGAAGATCTTGTATAAAGTTACCTTCAGGCTATGTCTATAAGGCATATATGAAACATACATGAAATCTATATTTAGATTTGGGTCCCATTCCCAAGATATCATTACATATGCAAATATTCCAAAATCTGAAAACAACCTGAAGCCCGAAACACTTCTGGTCCTAAGCACCACCTTGTTTGAGGTGCCTGGTACACGCGTCGTTACAAGCAGCAGCTCTCTGATCAGCAGGGCGTCAGGGTCTCTTTCCCAGTGCTGGGATCCCCAAGGAGGCTCTCAAGCTATCACAGATTTGGCTTAGCAAAGCAGAGGAAGGCCTCCATGATGTTGAAGGATCAGTTCCTCCAATTCCAATGACCTTTTAAACAGGGAGATATTTGAAGCTTAACCTAGTGCTATCTGCAAAACAGGGATACATCAACAAAGACTTTCTATTTTGACTGGAGATGTTTAAAACCTTTTTTTGTCTGTCTACATATGGGTAAAATGCATTTGTGTGTAAAATTATAGGTGTAAAATGCATCTGTGTGTAAAATGTATAAAATGCATGTGTGCGTATGAGATTCAGACGCGCGCACACAGCCTATTTAGTTCTTGCGGCAGAGATCTCTTCTAATGGCTTTCCTGCGGGGTGACTAATTAATAAATTTTCCCCTAATTGGGTTCTGGCTGCCAGGTCCACAGGGATTATTACTTATATCTAAGTAAACAAAATTTCCATTTTAAACAACGCTCCAAATCGCCTCATAATATTTTAAACAGTTATAAATTCACTGAAGTCAAGCAAGTCCCAGGCGGGGAGGCGGTGTGCACTCTGGCCTGGATCCTTTGCCCTCGAGAGGAGAGAGATGTCCCCCAGGTCTGCCGATCCCACGACCCCTGGACTCCTTCCCTTCTTTGTCCTCATCTACTGAAACACTAGGAAGGACCTAACAGAGGTTTTGGAAGCCATGCGTGGTGTTTGCCTTTTCCTTTAACCTGAATGCATTATTTAAAAGCAATTCTCTTTCACAATTTAAAAATAGGAGATGAGTTGGCTATTAAACATTTAATAAGTGTGCAGGATTCCTTAGGTACTGATTTGGGGTGGATCACTGTGTTTAGGGAATGTCTTGGCCTAAACTTTTGTGGAAGCTGAATTTCAGGTTCCTATATTTGAAGTCATTTTATGAACTGTTTCCTTGTTTTCAAGATTTCTCCCTACTTTCAGATTCCAAGTTGAAAGCAGAACCGCAAAAAAGAAAAAAGTACAAAAACCAAAGCAGAGTTGTCCTCAGTTTGGTTTGAAACCCGGAAGGAGGAGAGATTATCCCATCTCCCGAGTTTTTCTCCTCAGTGCCATTTGGGAGTCGTTTGGCTCAAGATTTAGATGTTTTGCAAGTCACCGTTGGCTGAAAGTACAAGAAAGTACTGCAGGCTCTGATAATGATGATTATTGACAGCTGCGTAAAAGAATAAACTAAACATTCGTCAGACTCTTACATTGACAGGGCGAAGACACTACCCAGGAGAAAACAGTGAGGGCAGGGTTCAAGGTCAACTCCCACACAGTCAGGAGAAGTGTGGATACAATTGTGCCGTTGATTTTAAAGGTCTGGATCTCCTCATCCCTATCCGAATCCCTATTTCCTTCTTTAAGAACGTTATTCTAAGCGGAAGCGCTCTACATGGTGTGAGGCTGTTACCGAGAGTAAATCTCCCGAGAGATTCCCGTTCACTATCCTCAGCTCCTCTCCAGTGAGACTTTGCTCCCCATCACGGGCTGCCAAGAGAGAGATGACCTCGCGCTAACAGGCCACCTCCCTGGGGCGCCCCGCCCGCTGCAAGTGAGGACCGGAACCTCTGGGTTCGTCACAGCAGCCACTGGAGGCAGCTCAGGGCTGATTTTCAGAGCCATAAAAAGCGGCCCCCTTAGAGCAACTCCAGCCCCAGCTGCGGATATTTTCGTTCTGTCCTGGTGGCAGGGTAGATAGTCAAGCCTCCAGGCCCAGGCAAAACTAAAGGAGAGGCCGGGCGTGGTGGCTCACGCCTGTAATCCCAACACCTTGGGAAGCCAAGGCGGGCAGATCATGAGGTCAGGAGTTCGAGACCATCCTGGCCAATATGGTGAAACTCTGTCTCTGCTTAAAGTACAAAAATTAGCCAGACGTGGTGGTGGGCACCTGTATTCCCAGCTACATGGGAGGCTGAGGCAGGAGAATCGCTTGAACCCAGGAGGCGGAGGTTGCAGTGAGCCGAGATCATGCCACTGCACTCCAGCCTGGGCGACAGAGTGAGTGAGACTTCGTCTCAAGCAAACAAAAAAACTAAAGGAGCAGGCAGAGCAGGCAGCAGGAACCAGAAGAAACAAGAGACGTGTGCTGCAGCATGGAGGAATCTCAAATGCGTTACACTACGTGAAACAAGCCAGACACAAAAGGCCGTGTCCGGGCCACAAGAGTCCATTCCTGTGATATCCTGGATAAACGCAAAACCAGAACAACAATCAGATCCATGGTTGCCAGGGGCTAGAGGTCAGGGGAAGGGACAAAGGGCAAGAGGGAACTTTAGCCTCGTGCTCTATTTGTATAATGGTGGTGGCCACATGACTGTATAGATGGGCCAAAACTCATCTAAAGACACACAAAAGTGATGTTTTAGTGAATGTAAATTATACTGCAATAAACCTGGATTTTAACAACAATAACTAAGGAGTAGGAAGAGAGTCACTGAGGTGGGGGAGGGAGGAGCTTTTGCTTGGGGGCAACAGGAGCCTGCAAGAGCTCTCCCCACAGGAGTACTGTTTTCCAGGTCTTTTGAGCCACGAGGCGGCTTAGGGAGAAAGCAGGGGGATCCTGTCTGTAGATCCCAGCTGGATGTCATTTTATTTTTATTTTTATTTTCTGAGACAGAGGCTTGCTCTGTCACCCAGGCTGGAGTGCAGTGGCACGATCTGGGCTCACTGCAACCTCCGCCTCCCAGGTTAAAGCAATTCTCCTGCCTCAGCCTCCCAACTAACTGGGAGATGTGTGCCACCATGCCCGGCTAATTTTTTTATTTTTAGTAGAGTCGGGGTTTCTCCACATTGGCCAGGCTGGTCTCAAACTCCTGACCTCAAGTGATCTGCCCCTCTCGGCCTTCCAACGTGCTGGGATTACAGGTGTGAGCCACCATGCCTGGTCCTACTTGGATGTCTTAATTCTAGGCTTCATCTAGAACAGCTTGGTGGACTGTCTCCGCTTTAGTCAGTTAGCTTTACAACTTCCAGTCCAGGGTTAGACTCTTAACTCAGTTTTCTGATTGTTTTTCTGGCATCCAGTGTCTTTGAGACAATCATGCAGAAAGCGCTGGCAACCAGTTACCTGTGTATTGAAAGCCCTGCAGAGCGGGACGTGGAGGAACCACGGGAGCCACTGCCCGGCCAGCCCAGCAGCCCTGTTACCCATAACCTGCCTTAGGAACCCAGTGAAATCAACAGACCACTTTGCCCCTGCTCCGAGATCCCCACTGGAGACATTCAGCTGATCTGGTGCTCAACTCTGCTGGGCATAGAGTAAACACTACTTCGCAGAAGGCAGAGGATTGCACCCCGGCCCGGGCTGACTTTGGAAACACAGCCAAGAGGGGTGCGTAGGGGCACAGTGTCGGGTTCCTGGCAGGGCAGCTCACTCGAAGAGCGGACACTGTGCCTGGGTTTTGACAGTAAACCTTCACCGGTGATTTGAGGGAGGCAGCCAGGGTCTGGGTAGTTATTCAAAACTCTGATTTCTCTGCTATTTAAAAACACATGGCCCAAGTAGTGGCCTCAAGCTAATGATAATAACACACTGCCAGGGTGCCTTGGTGGATAAATGTTGGTCTTGATGAGCATTTTTGGGGTCTGTGAACAAAAAGATTCTGTTAGGCAGTTGTTTTCTTTTTGTAAGTTTGACCTCTCACATTCTCAGGACATTTGTAAATCACCTTTACCAAAGCAAACACCTTTCCCTGGACAGTTCAAAAGTAAACTTCAGCCCAGACACTATAATTATCTTGCATTACGAATCACTGAACTGCATATTGTAGTCTAGTAAGAAAAGTTTGGCTAGGCGTGGCAGCTCATACCTGTCATCCCAACACTTTGGGAGACCAAGGCAAGAGGATCTCAAGACCAGGAGTTCTAGACCAGCCTGGGCAACATAGCAAGGTCGCATCTGTACAAAAATAAAAAAATAAATAGCTAGGTGTGGTGGCATGAGCCTGCAGTCCCAGCTACTTGGGAGACTTAGGCAGGAGGATCACTTCAGCCCAGGAGTCTGAGGCTGCAGTGAGCTGTGAGCGTGCCACTGCACTGCAGCCTGGGTGACAGAGCAAGACCCTGACACACACACACACACACACGTCATGGTTGTCCGAGGGGTTTCTGGCTAGGGCCAGAGCCGCTAAGGAGGCAGGAGGGTGGAGTGGTCGACTTACTTCCCCCTTTCCCGCTCTTCTCCATCCGGTACTGGTAGATGTGCAGTGTGAAGAACACGTGTGAGTTGCGGGGGTCGTCCTCATCGCAGTCCTGTTGGTGGCTCCTGCGGGAGGCAATGGCGGCGTCCAGGAAGAAGGCAGCCTTCTCTGCGGTGGGGGCCCGCAGCTCGCTCTGGTTCTGCAACTGGAAGACAGAAGCCAAAAGCTGAGGCTGCAGGCTGAGGAGCGCTTGCTGTCACTCACGCCGGGGTGTCCCTGGCTCCACTCAGCTGGCTGTGCCTTCTGTA
Organism: Theropithecus gelada; assembly: GCF_003255815.1. Classification (NCBI taxonomy): domain Eukaryota; kingdom Metazoa; phylum Chordata; class Mammalia; order Primates; family Cercopithecidae; genus Theropithecus; species Theropithecus gelada. Next base: position 219,415,461 of record NC_037668.1, on the reverse strand, counting down.
TAGTAAAGCCACGTGCCTCTCTAAGGCCAAAAACCCTTCTGCAACAAGGTGCTATGCTCATGTGCAATTCTCAGCTTAATTAATTCATTTCTGAACATTAATATTGAGCATACTTATTGCATGAAACCTATTTTTACCTATTTTACAACCTAAGTAGAATCTGGAACTAGTGGGTGTGAAAAGCTGGGAGCAGATGGCTCATGATTATCTCTGCAGAGGGCGGCAGACCAACACCCCTCGCTATCCATTTACCTAAGAAAGCAGGAGTGATGCGACTGCATCTCGAGTCCAAAGATTAGATTGTTTGGAGACAGGTAGGTTGCAAGATGTGATTTGAGACCTCATAGCAGTGGTGTCCCAAAGATGTAAAAAAACTTGGTTAGCTTTCATTTGACTCCTAGTTTTTCAGTGATTTAATTAAAGCCAATTTTAGGCCATATTTACCAGCAAGTTATAAATAAGAAGCCAGTGTAAAAGGCACCCTGAAACACTCATGATACTTGAACGTCTCTTCTAAATTTAGGAGATATCTATTTTTACCTTTAGTTCCTGAATCCATGCTCCTAGCATACTCATTAATTGACTAAAGAAAGCATAGAGGGTAATGCATCTAAATCTTATGAAAATACTTGGCAATTATTTTAAATCTGAATCACAACAATCACATTAACAGAATTTAACCAGCACTCCTCTTTTTGGAGAGAAAAGGAAACTCACGTTTCTGATTTGTTCAAAGAACTAATTCGCGATACATGTCTTAAGGTTGGTACAAATTCTGACAATTTTCTACTCTATACAAATAATTTTGAACTGTAAGAGCCAATATTTAGAACGTGAGGCCATCAAAATCCTCAGACTTCAAAGAGAGATTCTTCTGTGTTAGCAATTTTGTCTCGCTATGGAAAAATAAACCAAAGAATTTAAAAGATTTTTCAACAGGAGTTAAAGTGAACATTGGTCTTTTCCTCTTTTGCTTAGCCTTCATTTAACCAGATTTTTCACCCCTTAGTGGAACTTCATCAATGAAGTTCTAAAAGCGAATGAAAGCATATTTGAATGTCGAGAAGATGCCTGGAACAGGAGCAGTGGGTCGCGTCCTCCTGATTCCATCACAGACACTGTGTAGATACTGTCTCTGCACATTTTATGCCTCAGAACAGTGGTTTCCAACATGTGGTCCCTGGACGGGCAGCACGAGCACCTCATGGGAACTTGTTGAAAATGCACATTTTGGAGCTCTGCTCTAGACCTACTGAATTGGAAACTCTGGGGGGGAGTACCCAGCAATCAGTGTTTAAACAAGTCCTCGAGGTGACTGATGCAGACGAAAGAGGACTCAGGGAAATGGAAGGATCTGAGGTGCTTTAAGCAGGGGCAGAGCATGGTCAGGTTTGAGTGATGAGTATAACAGGCCAAGGGAGGGATCCTCACCTGTGCAAACAATCCCAGTTGGAAAGAGGCAGGTACTTATCAAACGGAACACCTATCTACAAAAGGAGGCATCTGATAACACGGGAAAATAAAGCCTACTGTTAGAGACTGGAAGGATTGATTATTCTGGATATGAATTGCAGCTTCTGAGTCATTCCTACATCTATTGTCAAACAGCAAAGGAGAGAGCCTCCCAACAGGCATAGCATCCTGAAACGGCGAACTGGAGCTTCTCTCGGCTTCCATAGTTCTAGCAATTAGATCATGGTTCTAACTAGAAAGTGGTGATTAGTTTTTCCTGCAGCACTGCTAGTCCGGCTGTAAACCAGTGCCCGACACACAGTTTACAGAGTCATAAACAGCCCCCGTAATGGCTCTAGCTATTTGTGCAGAGCAGTAAATATTTCGGTTTGTTGTTAAACAAAAGGAAGATTGTACTTTTTTTTTTGAAAGGGGCATAAAGAAAGTGAATTCCATTTCTCCCCCAAATGCTACAACAATTGAGGTTCCTGCTCATTGTCAATTAGAGTCAAGGTACAAATATTTAGATTGGACAAGCAGATGGCCCCGCAGCTGCAGGCCGTAAAGCTCTAGTCCACTTTAAAGTAAACACCTGTAAGCCCCCGAGTTTACAGGCTGAGTGATTCACGAGTTGAGGTGCCCCAGCCTCTGAGGTGGGGAGGGAGCCACCGTGGGGCGAGCCAGGCTTCAGAAGCAATCACCTGCGTGCCGCAGATGGGGTCCTCGCAGAGGTACACGCCTGGGGACTGGCCGTCCTGCAGGCTGCCCGTGGCCACCTCTGACAGCAGGTCCCGCAGGTTCTCCTCCTTCCCCCACACCTCCACGGCCGAAACCCGGACTGAGAAACGGGCGCCGGTCTTTTCCTTGCGTTCGTTTATGAGCTTGAAGAGCCAAGAGATGGCACAGGGAATGATGCCCAGGTTCTGCATGGAATCGTCCTTTCCGATCATGGTGTAGGATTTTCCTGGGAGAACCAGGGAAGGAAGGAAAGCAGGTTCAGTATCCAGGCATCATTCCGTGGAGTCTCCAAAATAGATGCCAAGGATATAGAAGAAAGGCACGGGGAAGGGGGGAAAAGGGAAGAGAAGGAATGAAAAGATGAGAGAAGTAGTATTTGACAACAACGGAAGGCATTATCTGATATTACTAACTAAATGGCTATAATAAAGAATGCTGACTGGGCTCAGTGGCTCATGCCTGTAATCTCAGCACTTTGGCAGGGCCAAGATGGGAGGATTGCTTGAGGCCAGGATTTCCAGGCCAGTTTGTGCAACACACTGAGACCCTGCCTCTAGGAAAAAATTTTTAAAAATCAGTTGGGTGTGGTGTGGCATGCCTGTGGCCCCAGTTGCTGGGGAAGCTGAGGCGAGAGGATCACTTGAGCCCAGGAATTGGAGGTTACAGTAATCTGTGATCATGCCACTGTACTCCAGCCCAGGCAACTCAGAGCCCATCTCTTAAAAAAAGAAACAAAGCAAGAGCCCAGACATGTGACAGGATTAAATCACAATGTACCTTGAGGAGGACCCCAGATATCCCATGCTATCCAGTTCCTGCACTACCACACACAGTAGGAAGGCACGGGTTTTTCATCATCATTATGGTTCTTTTTATAGCCACCCCCCAGATGAAGCCCACATATTCACACTTTATATCCTGTCTCGAGTTAAATGCTGTGTATATTTTTATGGCATGAGCAAATTCCATTAAAATCCAGATCACTGTTTAGATCAAGATCAAGAGGAAGGGCTGGGGAGGGCGGAAGTGCAGAGAGAGGTGATGGCTTTCTGTCCTGAGAACTGGTCTCCGTGAGCTCTAGCAAGGCCCCTGTTGGAATCTCTGCCAAGGGACACTTTTTGAAGCTCCTCGATTCACTAAACATATCAAGCGTGTAAGGGCGAGGCCAGCGGAGCAGATGGCCGCAGGTCAGAATTAAAACGGGACTGTGGGGGGATTTATGAACCCCTTGCTGGGGGCTCTGCTGCCTCCTTTCCCAGATGCTCCAGTGCTGGAGTGTTCCTGACGGTGTGCACCGCTTTCCCCAGACGCGTCCTGGGCTCTGGGCTTTGCTTGGAGGTTGCTCCTCTGGCTTTCACAGGGGTCCAACCACCAACCCACAGCCTCATGGAGGGGGTAGGGCAGGGGCCTATCTGCTTCCCAAACAGCGGCTGCTCAGGAAATGAACATTTTCCTTTCTGCCTTCTGGGCTTGGCTCTGACCTGGACCAAGTGGGAACAACCCTGCTACTTCTCTGTCCATCTCTTGGACTTGAAGCCTTTCCTACATGAGTGGGTGTCCGCCTACAACGAACACAGGTGTTTGTCTTACAACTTGTTACTGGTTATTCAGCTCAGCATCTAAGAGAAGCGCAGCCCCTCCTGTCATCAGAGAAACTCTGGGAGGGAGACAGAGAAATGCATGGGACGACAGGGAGCCCAGCGAGCCGCATGAGAAAGCGAAACTCTCACGAACCCAGCTTGGCGTGGCCGAAACAGAACACGCAGCCATCCGCCCCGTTGACCACAGACTGGATCACCTCTGCCACGGTGCCTGCACACACTTCAGCCTGTCAGACACAAGAGGAGACACAAGCCATGAATGAACCTTGCAGTGGAGGAATCACTAACAACGAAAGTGAACCCACCTTCCTGGGGCTTCGGGTGTCAGCTGTGTTCCCAGGTGGGTTGGCCTCTGCCATGAAGTTTTGGAGATGCTCAGAACCCCTGGCAACCTTCCGCCCTTTGCAAGCCTGAGCATTACCGCACGTCCACTGCCAACCACCCTTCTGCTAATCCATGGTGCATTTCAGCAAATGCGTCTGTAGCGCAGGCAGGAGCAGGCTGGAATGGGGCAGTGTGTTCACGGACCTCACTCCCTTCCCTCATCGGACACTCTGGGCTCCCGGACAAGGCCTTTAAACTCGCCGCTCACCCTCTGCTGACACATGTATACACAGAGTTTATGAAACAGGCCGGGCTTTTTATAGGAAAAAGGTGACCCACCATTTCACAAGACAGACCTTGAGAGACGTGGTAGTCCTCACATAGGCAAGAGGTTTGTGATATATATCTTCTTTCTCTCCCGACCTCTTTCCTTGATTTCAATTCACACCTTCCTCTTTTCTTTCTTTATTTTTGAGATGGAGTTTCACTCTTGTTGCCCAGGCTGGAGTGCAATGGTGCGATCTCGACTCACTGCAACCTCTGCCGCCCAGGCTCAAGCGATTCTCTTGCCTCAGCCTCCCGAGTAGCTGGGATTACAGGCGTGTGCCAGCATGCCCGGCTAATTTTTTTTGCATTTTTTTAGTAGAGAGGGGGTTTCACCATGTTGGTCAGGCTGGTCTCAAACTCCTGACCTCAGGTGACCCACCTGCCTCGGCCTCCCAAAGTGCTGGGATTACAGGCGTGAGCCACTGCGCCCGGCCCATCCTCCTCTTTTCAAAACCTGCCTTTTCTTTCTTTTGCTACAGATACATTCAACATATAGAATATCAGTCACCACATGGTATGTTATTAGGTGTTCTTTGGCCTGGTGTGTGTGTGTCTGGTCTCCAATTTGATTATTAAATCCTAGACAAGGACGAGGCTCTCGATGATGTATTTCCCCTGAACACCCACTAACATAGCGCTCTGCAAGCCATCAGAGCTCAGTCAGTTTTGTGGACGAACTTGGAAATCTGGGAAACATCCTTCTCTTTGGTTAGCACCTGAGACTTTTCACAGAAGCATTATTGGCTGTGCCCTGTTGCTTTCATTTCTGTCTTGAAGCTGGATTCAGGGCTCGTGGGAGCTCCGGGAGGCAGTTCTAACATGAGGCTTTCCAGTCCTCCGGCAGTGTGCCTCCCGGTGGGCACCTGGGCCGTGAATGTTGTTATTCAGCTGTAAGTTCCAGCAGCACAATGAACCCAAGTATTTGGAAATCAGTTTTCTCTCCTAAACTAAAAATTGAAAAACCACACTTCCAACAACTGTCACTTGTTCCCGGGTGGTCCCCAGCAACTCTGCGGGGGGCGGGGGGCTCCTCCTGGGCCACAGGGGTGGCAGGACAGGGCTGCTGTGGGGCTCACAGGACCTTTCAACCCCCCCAGGACTTAGGCAAGGAGAGCGCAGTGCTAACCCTGAGACAGAAGCAGTAGCGTCTTGACGGAATTTGCCAGAGGCGTGTCTGCAGAGCGGGCAGAAGGCTGCCCAATGGACTAAGCCTTCTTTGGACATAAAGTGGGACGGGAGGCAGGAGGCTGAGAAATCATCTTGAGCTATACATAAAATAAGCTGTATTTGATTCCTGAGCCGCCTGGGACAATGTTGGCTGTGTGTGGACCACACTGAGTCACCTGTGCAGAGTCCGGGGTGAGAGGAGAGCTGCGGCGCAGAGCTGAGGAGGCATCACCCCCCGGCACAGTTCCCGCCCGGCTCTCCACTGAGAAGACAGTGGTCAGTGTGCTGTCCATCTGGTGTGTGTTAAGAGCTGACGGTGGCCCGGAGGCCCCTTGCTGCTTCCCCGCGGACCTGGAGAGGCATGCGGCCTTCCCGAGCACAGACCCGTGGGCAGGGCCAGGTCTGCAGGAAGCCTCCGCCTGCCCACAAGTCCAGGTTCTCCGGCAGAGCTGTGTCCCCACAGAGGCGTGTCCCAACAAGGGCAGCCAGCGACTGCCGAAGCCACTGAAGGGCCATATGGATGGCTCTCGAAGGCAACCAGGAACCAGGACTGTTCTAATCATTGCTTAGCTTCAGGAAGCTGATTTCCTTAGAAACCAAGAGAAAGCACGATTTCTAACTGCCTGGGTCACCATGGCGGCTGCAGCTTCACAGGCTGAAAATCAGGACTGGAGAGCACAGGCCCACGCCGCACACTCCCCCCTTTCGGGCTTGGGGGCTCCAGGGGTGCCCACCCCGTGGGGCTGAGCTGGCCCTGGCCGGCAGCATGCTGCTATTATTGACAGCGATAACAGTAAAAATAGCCGCATTTATTAAGCACTTGCTGTGTTGCTGGCTCTGCTGGGAGCACCTTATGTGTTGATGAATCACACAGCCTGATGAGGAACACTGTGGTCATGTTCTTACTTGACAGATGAGGACACTGCGGCCCAGAGAGGTTGAGTGACTCGCCCGAGGCCACACTGCTAGGAGTCAAAGATACAATATGATACCGAGCAGGATACAGAGAGGTTAATGTGGGGTGGGGGCGGGGGGGGAATCCAGGAAGGACGTCTGCTCGGGAAAGAGACTTTGAACAGGTGACTTAATCTTTGAGTCTTGGTTTCCTTGTGTGTTACATGAAAACATCAATGCCTCCCTTCCTACCCCACTGAATTCTAGGAAGAGTCAAATGCGTTAATGTCTCTGAAATGTCTTGAAAACTGCGAATTGATACAGACATGTAAATTATAATAACATTGGAAATTTGAATGAAAGTAAGGCATTCTGAAATTTGATACAGACATGTAAATTATAATAACATTGGAAATGTGAATGATTAAGGCATTCTGAAACGAGTGAAACTCCAACACTGAGCATACTGAGCTCTGGAGCCAAGTGTGACATGTAAACAAAGGCTAGCAATGAAAACAGCCCCTTTTTCTGAAATAAATCTACAACTCATTAATAGTCCATGCTTAATTTAGGGTTTGCTTTGGAATTCTTACAACTTGTGGAGATTTGCTTCTGAAAAGTTTTAACTGTGTTAATGAAATTATTTGTAGGCCATTTATTAGCCCCAATGTCAGGTTTAAATGACCGAGCCCATTGGGTGCTATGCCACACAAAAAATGTAATAAAGAGAGAAACCGTAGAACTTATTCATAAAGTACTTTGTCTTCTTGAGTAAAACTCTTTGGGGAAACCACATGCTCAACTTCTTAATGAATGGAGCCTGTGACACGTGCTACGTGCCCACGGTGTAATAGAGGAGCCTGTGAGAACATCGCCACCTCCTCTACTCAGATACAGCCTGGAAGAAATTCACAGAGGCTGCAGATGGTAACTATTTGCACTGTTGTCATCAGGTTCTGCTATAGGTTATTAGTTATTATACTATACACTGTTTAATGTAAATCTTGATAAGCACTAGAAACTTATCAGAAAGATGCAAACTCCAGGCAAAGTAGGCCACTATATCCTGTAACCTGGGTTATTCATTTTTGCAATCAGTTCTACACGTGTGTCCCTGCTCCCTCCCCCACAGGAACAGGTGCTATTTGGTCCCACTTAGAGGCCCATCTTCACCAAAGCTCCAGGGCGAATCCAAATGAGAACAGATATTTACTAGAAGCTTTAGTTGCAGCATCTGGTGAGGTCTGCAGTTCACTGGCTGCCCATGGCTCAGTAATTTTGGTACCCTGGGCCCCTAAGTAGCCTCCCAATTATGCTCACAGTAGATTAATAAAAATGGCCCCAATTCTCCACCCCAGCCTGGGTGCAGCCCCCTTGCAATGTAACTTGGAGCTCATCCAATCATTAGAAGCAATCTCTTCTCCATCTCATGAAGCTGGGCCAGTAGAATCCAGCAGAGGTGATATTGGGTCAATTCTGAGCTTAGGCCTCCAGAGACCTGCATGGATGGGTCCTGGATGCTGCCTTGAAAACTAGCCCAAGCTAGCTTGCTGGATGATGACAGACAATGTGGAAGAGAGACCAGCCGACCTGGTCAAGGCCATTCTAGACCAGCGGAAAGCCAGCCAACCCCCAAAGACATGTGCCTGTGGTGTGATATAGCATGATTTTATTTCGCCTGGCTAATATCCAGCCAAGATCCACAGAGCTGCCTACCCAAGCCACAGCTGATCATAGACATAACAATGAGCTGAGCTAGGACCAGAAGAGCTGCTCAGCTGACCGATGAGCAATAATAAATGCTTATTGTGTTAAGCACTGAATTTTAGGGTGATTTGTAATGCAGCAATTAAGCGAATATAACACCTATCCCTGAGCCTCTCTTCTTCCCCTTCACTCCTCTGAGCCAGGCCACAGGATGCATGTCAGCCTCGGTTTCCCTGCCTTGAACTCCAGTTCCTTACCAGGACTACAGACTTGCCCTCAACCCCAGTGTGCTTATACTGGGTCCTAGGAGATTGCCTCATTCTAATCAGCTCCCTGAAACATTTTTTTTCCCTTCGTACAATGCCCAGGCAGGAGTAGGGTCCTACTGGATCTGTCAGCAGCCCCTTGACGCATTGTCCTTGTCCCTTTCTGTTATCTTCCTGCTTCTGTGTGTGATCCACTGACTGGCTCGCACTTCCTGCTCCTCAAGGACATGTTTTATTGAAATTCCTGCACACTGATCCTGCCCAAAGTCTGACACCAGTAACTCAAAAGCACTGGACCATTCAATGGAGCTCAGATTGACTCCTGAAGGAACTGGTCCATCCGAACGCTCCAGAAGACACCCTCCCAGCTCAAGGCCCTTGTGAATGAGGAAACGCTTCTTTAATCAACATTACCGAGCCTGAGAGGGGGCTGATACCCACCTGGGAGGCGTCTTGGGGAAAAACTGCATCGAAGGCAAACATCTTTGGAGGAACCTGGTTGCCTCTCTTTTGGAAGGCATTTTGACCTCCACAAGTCAGGGGATCGTACAAGGTGATCTGCTTCTTCCGTGGGTCCACCTTTAAGAAAGAGCTGGATTCTGAGGTATCTCGAGCCAAGGTGGAACAGATGCGAAGCATGACTTTCACCTGTTAAGAAAAGATGGGCAACAGCACAGATGAAGACAGCTGGGTGTTTTACAAAGGAGCACCCTTGTATACTCTGTGATATAAGTGCACATGGCAGCACTGAACTTTCTCAGGATAAATTATGAGGAAATGCACAGTGAATTAGCAACATCATCCTGGCTGGGTCATGGGAAAACTGACTTATTTATAATTACCAGGTAGAATATTTTGAAATGCCCATTACTTCAATATGGAGCTGGGACATCATGTTCTTTGTCTTCCTATTAATATAAATTGAATATTAACTGTGCCCTCGTGGCCCAATTACGCAGATGAAAAGGTAGTCTGGACTGCCAAACTATAGGGGCTGGTGCAGTTTCCTTGAAGCTCACAGATCAGTAAACCATGCACATAGAAGTTAGCTCTGTAATTTGCTCCTTGGCTCAGCTCATCATGACTCTGGGAGACAAAAATCCACAGTTATTAGTGTCATCATTAAAGAACCGTGAAATGGCCTGCTTTTAATGGCCAGCATTCGAAATGTGTTCCAAGGGGCAACAGTGATAAAAGACTGGTCTGCAACGTGTTATTTGGGATCCCATTAAGTGAGTGCAGAGAAGTTGTCGTTTCAGAGAATGGAAGTGCTGGAGGGAGCAGGAGGCGCTGCCCTTTAACCCACTTTCTGAGTGACTGAACACTGAGCACCTCTGGTGCCCGCCACCAACCCGTCCCGCTCCTGCAGGCAAGTGAGGTGCTGATGGAAATGCAGTTTGCCTTGGGGTCCTCAGGTGAACAGAAATCAGGCTGAGGCCTCACACGGGTCTGGAAGCTACAGTCCTGGGAAAAGGGACAGCATTTGCTATAACCGGCTCTCTATTTCTGTGTTGTGAGCTCAGTCCAACAAATGATGGGCACTTTGAGCACCTACTATGTGCCGGGCACTGTGCTAGGCATGGGGGATGCAAAGATATGTAATGCACAGAGCGGCAGGACAGACACAGATATGGGTAATTTTAGTAATATATGGAAATTCGGAAGGTATGCACAAGGATTATTTCCTCTGTTCCTCTCTGTGCCTTGTCCTCCTTGTCTCATTAGCTGTCAGGTCTGATGAAATCTCTGTCACGCAATTTTGGGGAGGAGGGGTGGTTGTACATTTTTAAATAAAATATTTTCAACATATAGAAATGCTCAGAGAATCATATATGTTGTGCAAGACAGAGATCCTCCTGCCGACCTCGGCTCTCTCTGCTGAGCCATGAGGACTCATGTGCAGCGTGCAGAGCTGAAGGTAAAGAATTCCAAGGGCACTGGGTCCCCAGGTGTCCTGCACTGTGTCCCCGCTAACTTAAGAACAGAACTCCGTAGAGATCCAGAAGCCGGTGTCCTGGTGGAAGGAGCCCGAGGGTGGGATGCGCGCCACCTCTCAGGGCTTAGATCTTGCTTCTTCCACTGTGAGGTCATAGAATGATCCCTGCCATTTTCTCTCGTACGCCAGGCCTGTGCTGTCATCTACACGATCTCACTGAATCCTCCCCGGGCTCCAGCGTGTAGGTATGCCTGTCCGGATTTTACTCATGAGAAAATGATGTTATGTAACTTGCCCCACATCACCGAACCTGTGGGAGGAAGGCTGGACTTGGATCCCACCTCCAACGCCTACGCTTTTTCCATCATGCCGGCTGCTGCCTCCCACAAACAGTCACACTTCACAGAGCCCCGTTTCCTCACCTGTACAGTAGGAACAACAATGCCTGACATACAGGCGGCTGTGCAAATTCAATGAATGGGCATCTAAAGTGCTGAACATGGCCCAGGCTTGTCTTGAACTCCCACCTCTGCCTCCCAAAGCACTAGGATTACAGGCATGGGTGCCACGCCCAGCCTCAAGCCTTACCATTAATGCTGTGACAGGAAAACGATAGGCTATCATGATCCAGGAGGAGGCAAGTCAAGAGAGGAGGGAGGAAGACATATAGGAATTGAATGCCCACCACGTGGGCAGAGGTGGGAGTTCAAGACAAGCCTGGGCAATATGGCGAGACCCCATCTCTACAAAAAGTTAATTAAAAAAAAATAGCCAGGTGTGATGGTGCACACTCACAGGTACCAGCTACTCGGGAGGTTGAGGTAGCAGGGTCACTGGAGCTCAGGAGTTCCAGGTTCCAATGAGCTATGGTCACGCAACTGCACTCCAGCCTGGGTGACAGAGCGAGACCTTGTCTCTTAAAAACAAAACAAAACAAAACAAAATGGCCGGGCACAGTGGCTCATGCCTGTAATCCCATCACTTTGGGAGGCCAAGGTGGTCAGATCATGAGGTCAGGAGATCAAGACCATCCTGGCTAACACGGTAAAACCCCATCTCTACTAAAAATACAAAAATTTAGCTGGGCATGGTGGCGGGCACCTGTAGTCCCATCTACTGGGGAGGCTGAGGCCGGAGAATGGCGTGAACCCGGGAGGCGGAGCTTGCAGTGAGCTGAGATCTCGCCACTGCACTCCAGCCTGGGCGACAGAGCGAGACTCCATCTCAAAAAAAAAAAAAAGCCTATAATCCCAGCACTTTGGGAGGCCGAAGCGGGCAGATCACCTGAGGTCTGGAGTTCGAGACCAGCCTGACCAATATGGAGAAACCCCGTCTCTATTAAAAATACAAAATTAGCTGGGCATGGTGGCACATGCCTGTAATCCCAGCGACTCAGGAGGCTGAGGCAGGAGAATCACTTGAACCCAGGAGGCAGAGTTGCGGTGAGTCGAGATTGCGCCATTGCACTCCAGCCTGGGCAACAAGAGCAAAACTCCATCTCAAAACAAAACAAAACATGATAAGGTTTTAAAACTCCTTGCCCTGGACTCTGCATAGCGTGAATCACAAACAGGATACTGTGGGGGATTCCCGACAGGCAGAGCTGGTTATTAAGCACTGGGCCCAACAAGGCTCCTCTTAGTAAAACACAGTCAAATCTCACACAGCCGCTACATACAGGACAGTAACCACTAGGTGTATCTGCATTCCATTCTGGCAATTTTCTTGTTCACTGTGACTTTCTAAGGTCTGATTTCAGTTACATTCATTCCTACAGATCTGCCCCAGTTACACAGCACGTGTGCTACGAGCGTGTATTCAAATCGCAACTTGGGGAAGGTCCGTGGGACCTTCAGGCTTTCTGTAAGCAAATCTCCTAGCCCAGCCCCTGAGCATGCAAGTCAAGGATGATGCAATGCCAGGCAGAGCTGATGGAGCACATGGCCCACTGCTTTTCTATTTCACAATTTTGCATGCAATTTCTGGGTAACTAGAGGTGCTGAATGTAAAATATGAGCTAAGCCAGGCGAGGGCCGACAAGGAGAAGCGGGAAAGAAGGGGCTGAATGAGTGAGTCATCGGTCCAGAAGGAACGCTCCTGCAGCTTAACAAAATCCCGAGCCCGCGGCTCATTTTCTGCAGAGAGGCTGAAGATCCCAGTTGCTGTTCTGGCCAAAGAGATACCCAGTTCTTTAAAAACCCATTGAGCTCCGAGCTGGGGGGAAGGCCACGCTCCATTCTTTTCTTTGCAATTCATCTAAATAAATGGACATTTTTTCCCTTTAAAGGAAGGAAATTGAGTTTTTCTGCTTCACCTCCTTTGTATCATTATTCCTTTAGTCCAGCACTCCACTTCCTGCTTAATCCGCTGTAATTAAAGTGCTTAGGAGATGCCACTTGCGATCAAGAAAGTCCCTCGGACTTCTTGCCAGGAGTTCTTGCTTTTGTCACTAATGCCCTTAGGTTCTTGGCAACATCTACTCCTGCCCCGCCTCTCCCTGCCGCACTCCACAGAGGGTCCGGGCAGCTGTTAACATGCACGGCCTTCTCCCCAGCTCTCGGGGTCAAAGGGACAGTCACTATTTCACGCCCAAGCATAAACCTGCAGGGAATGGGATCCAGAAAGCTAAAGGAACAGCCTGAGTGGTGGCCAGGATGGCTTGACACCTGGATTCAAGTAAGAAGAGACTGGCATTTCCTGCACCCAAGTCCTCACTGGTGGGAACCTGCACCCAAGTCCTCACTGGTGGGAACCCCGCTGTGCCCTGTTTGTTTAATTATTCCGTGGATGGAGCAGGACAACCGTTGCTTTGGGCAGCAGTTGTCTTTATGTCCTGCTGATTAATCAGTTCAGCACCTCGTTCTGGATGGCATCGCGGGATTGAGGGAGAAAGGAACTGTGAGACACTCACCAAAAGAGGCCGAGCCTTGCTCCCAAACTACACGGACTCTCTATCAACATGGAGGCGATCGCTGCCACACAGCCTGATTGGAGGCTAACGAGGAGCGGCCCTGTCATCACTCGCCGTAACTGCTACACGTGATCACGGCAGACAGATACTCCTGCTTTTCCCTCATCACAGAGCGCAGCCACATGTGCACACCCAGGAGGCTCTTCATGGCCTGTTTCTCCACCCAGAAGCTGTCCGGCTAGAGGTTGTCTGCAGACTCTAGGGCTCAGGAGGGCTACAGGCAAATGTGACCACGGGAAGGATCCCTCAGCAATGAGAAAAAGACTGCAGATGGTGAGAAGGTGGCAGGAGCAAGGGAGAGCTCCATCTGTCCTTCTCATGCGCGAGCTTTGTTTCAACTCATTTTGTGGATACCCGCAACGAAGGCCCTCTACAGACACACAGGAACCTGAGTCTTGGCCACAATACATGCCCAGTAAGAGTGTGCAGGTGATGATAAATAGTTTTTACCCCTACAAGATTCTAGGCTACGGAGTTAAATTCACCATTGGCCTCTTCTGACCCCTCATCATCTCTATCTGAACTCCCTTTACACGGAATTTTGAGTTCACAGGTTCTTGAGAATCAGCTCAGTAGAAACTGGTCAAGGTGCAGACGGAGGAACCTAACCAGGAACACCATCTGACATCATTTCTGTCTCAATCCCAGCAGTGTCAGAATCATCTCTAAGCCTTCCACATCTAGTCTTCAGTTCCCCCCAAAAAACGCTGGAACTCGTTCTCCAAGGTCAATCAGCGGCGAATAAGACAGGGTGATCAACGGGAAGAATGGTGGGAAAAGCAGAAAAAGTAAGATTGCCAGAAGGGATTCTAAAAGCCAAGGGTTCACTGAATGAGACACTCAGCAGAGCCAAACTAGGGAGCTGACCAGCACCAAGCCCGGCGCAGGGTCCTGCTTCCCCCCCGCCGAGGAGGGTGGCAGGGACGGCCGTGCTGGGACCCCTCCGGGCGTGTGAGTCGTGGAAGCGTGGATCATGCTCTCTCTCAGCCTCATGTGGGAGAGAGCCAGTGTGTGGGTAAAAGACTGAGCTGAGAGTGCCAGTCACTCCCGAGGAGAGCCGAGGGCAGAAGTGCAAGGCAGCGCCGTGCTGTCCTGGGTACACACCAGAAGCCCTTCCTGGTTTCCACGTGTTTTTGGATGGGATTCAGCTGTAGAGAGAAAAACTTGGAGGCTCCATTGTATCTCCCTGTGTACAGTTACAGGGTGTGTGGGCACTGCAGTGAGGCAGGAGCAGAGACTGGCTTCTAACCCAAATGTCACCACCATTGAGTGACTGTGTGACCTGAGGTATGGGCTTTGCCTTCCTTACCCCTTAAAGCGGGCCTGTCGTGTGAAGAACCAAAAAGATAACAATATACTATAAAGCCGCATATAGATGTAAAGCATTATTAACTTTCAAGAGAGAAAGAAAGAGGCCGGGCACGGTGGCTCATGCCTGTAATCCCAATACTTTGGGAAGCTGAGGTGGGAGGATTGCTTGAGCCCAGGAGTTCAAGCCTAGACAATATAGTGAGACTTTGTCTCTACAAAAAAATGTTTAAATTAGCAGAGCTTGGTGGCTCACGCCTGTAATCCCAACACTTTGGAGGCTGAGGTGAAAGGATCGCTTGAGCCTGGGAGGTAGAAGCTGTAGTGAGCTGAGATCGCGCCACGGCACTCCAGCCTGGGCGACAGGGCCAGACCCTGTCTCAAAAAAGAAAAAAAAGAGAGAGAGAGACAGAAAGAAAGAATGAGAGAGGAAGGGAAGGAAAGGAGAGGGGAGGGGAGGGAAGAGGAGAGGAAGGGAAGGGAGGGGAGGGGAGGAGAGAGGAGGGAAAGGATGTTGGTTTCATTCTGCAAATTACCTGATATAAAATAGACTTTCTAGGCCGAGGCGGGCGGATCACGAGGTCAGGAGATCGAGACCATCCTGGCTAACATGGTGAAACCCCATCTCTACTAAAAATACAAAAAACTAGCCGGGCGTGGTGGCGGGCGCCTGTAGTCCCAGCTACTCGGAGGCTGAGGCAGGAGACTAGCCTAAACCTGGGAGGCGGAGCTTGCAGTGAGCCGAGATCGCGCCACTGCACTCCAGCCTGGGTGACACAGCGCGAGACTCCGTCTCAAAAAAAAAAAAAATAGACTTTCTGCATCACATTCACAGCAGAAGTCTTTCTCCTAGTTAAATGTTAAAATTAATGTTAAAAATTAAGGCAACAATTCTCATGAACATAAGGCGAGACAGACAAAGAACAAGTACTTTCCCTCCCTCCTTCTCTGACCAAAATTGAAGAATATATGGCCTGCTTACATTTTTTGTAAAGGTGACTAATCCATGCAAAACGTGATCTGAGCATCTAAAAGCTAAATGTAATATTGCCCACATGTGATTCCTGTCTCTTCTGTCCTGATCAAGCAATGCAGGGGAGGTGTTCTCCCTCCTGCTTCGGGTACATTAGTCACTTCAGGAAAATTCCCAACCATTTTAAGTAAGATGATTGGAGAAACAGGACACCTAAACAGTGTACGCTTCTCCACATAGATTCTTCTTAACACTATGCTTTTCTGTTTTTGTTTTTGTTTTGTTTTGTTTTTGAGACTGAATCTTGCTCTATCGCCCAGGCTGGAGTGCAGTGGTATGATCTCAGCTAACTGCAACCTCCACCTCCCAGGTGATTCTCATGCCTCAGCCTCCTGAGTAGCTGGGATTACAGGTGTGCCCCACCACACCCACCTAATTTTTTGTGTTTTTAGTAGAGACAGGGTTTCACCATGTTGGCCAGGCTGGTCTTGAACTCCTGACCTCAGGTGATCTGCCCGCCTCTGCCTCCCAAAGTGCTGGGATTACAGGTGTCAGCCATCGCACCTGGCCCACGCTTTTCTGCTCTACCAAGAAATGTAAGAAATGCAGCAACCCTCCCCATCCTTCCTTCTAGGCCATGACATTCTGACAAATCTATCATACAAGATTTCAACGAAGTGCTAGTTTCTAAAAACACACTGCGAGAGATTAAGGGTGCAATTTTCCAGCCGTTATTTAAAGAGTCCTTTTTAAAAAAATATATATATATATAATGTAAGGTTCTATTGCTAGCCCATCAGTGGCACATGGGACTCTGTAAGTATGACTGCTTTCCCTTTTTAATTTACCCAATGTGCCTGCTTAATTTGACAGGAGAGATGGGTAACAATGTTAAAGTAAATTAAAACCAGGTTTTGGGTGGCTGGCAAGATGGCCAAATAGGAACAGTTTGGGTCTGCAGCTCCCAGCGAGATCAATGCAGAAGGTGGGTGATTTCTGCTTTTCCAACTGAGGTATTCATCTCATTGGGACTGGCTAGACAGTGGGTGTAGCCCATGGAGGGTGAGCAGAGGCAGGGTGGGGTGTCACCTCACCCGGGAAGTACAAGGGGCCAGGGACCTCCCTCCCCTACCCAAGGGAAGCCTTGAGAGACTGTGCCATAAGGAATGGTGCACTCCAGCCCAGATACCGTGCTTTTCCCATGGTCTTTGCAACCTGCAGACCAGGAGGTTCCCTCGGGTGCCTATGTCACCAGGGCCCTGGGTTTCAAGCACAAAACTGGGCAGCCATTTGGGCAGACACCGAGCTAGCTGCAGGAGTATTTTTTTTCATACCCCAGTGGCACTCAGAATGCCAGCAGGACAGAACTGTTCACTCCCCTGGAAAGGGGGCTGAAGTCAGGGAGCCAAATGGCCCGGCTCAGCGGATCCCACCCCCACAGAGCCCAGCAAGCTCAGATCCACTGGCTTGAAATTCTCGCTGCCAGCACAGCAGTCTGAAGTCGACCTGGGATGCTTGAGCTTGGTAAGGGAAGGAGTATCCACCATTACTGAGGCTTGAGTAGGCGATTTTCCCCTCACAGTGTAAACAAAGCCGCCAGGAAGTTCAAACCACAGCTAGGCAAAGCCGCTGTAGCCAGACTGCCTCTATAAATTGCTACTCTCTAGACAGGGCATCTCTGAAAGAAAGGCAGCAGCCCCAGTCAGGGGCTTATAGATAAAACTCCCATCTCCTTGGGACAGAGCACTTGGGGGAAGGGGCAGCTGTGGGTGCAGCTTCAGTAGACTTAAACATTCCTGCCTGCCAGTTCTGAAGACAGCAGTGGATCTCCCAACACAGTGCTCGAGCTCTGCTAAGGATCAGACTGCCTCCTGAAGTGGGTCCCTGACCCCTGTGCCTCCTGACTGGGAGACACCTCCCTGCATGGGTCAACAGACACCTCATACAGGAGAGCTCCAGCTGGCATCTGGCAGGTGCTCCTCTGGGACGAAGCTTCAGAGGAAGGAACAGGCAGCAATCTTTGCTGTTCTGCAGCCTCCACTGGTGATACCCAGGCAAACGGTCTGAAGCAAACTCCAGCAAACCTGTGGCAGAGGGGCCTGACTGTTAGAAGGAAAACTAACAAACAAAAAGGAATAGCATCAACATCAACAAAAAGGATGTGCTCACAAAAACCCCATACGAAGGTCAACAACATCAAAGACCAAAGGTAGATAAATCCAGGAAGATGAGGAAAAACCATCACAAAAAGGCTGAAAATTCCAAAAACCAGAATGCCTCTTCTCCTCCAAAGGATTACAACTCCTCACTAGCAAGGGAACAAAGCTTGACAGAGAATGAGTTTGACGAATTGACAGAAGTAGGCTTCAGAATGTGGGTAATAACAAACTTCCCCAAGCTAAAGGAGCATGTTCTAACCCAATGCAAGGAAGCTAAGAACCTTGAAAAAAGGTTAGAGGAATTGCTAACTAGAATAGCCAGTTTAGAGAAAAACATAAATGACCTGGTGGAGCTGAGAAACACAGCACGAGAACTTCGTAAAGCATACACAAGTATCAACAGCCAAATCGATCAAGCAGAAGGATATCAAAAATTGAAGATCAACTTAATGAAATAAAGCATGAAGACAAGATTAGAGAAAAAAGAATGAAAAGGAACAAACAAAGCCCCTAAGAAATATGGGACTATGTGAAAAGACCAAACCTGTGTTTGATTGGTGGACCTGAAAGTAACAGGGAGAATGGAACCAAGTTGGAAAACACTCTTCAGGTTATTATCCAGGAGAACTTCCCCAACCTAGCAAGACAGGCCAACATTCAAATTTAGGAAACATAGAGAGCCCCACAAAGCTACTCCTTGAGAAGAGCAACCCCAAGACACATAATCATCAGATTCACCAAGGTTGAAATGAAGGAAAAAATGTTAAGTGCAGCCAGAGAGTAAGGTCGGGTTACCCACAAAGGGAAGCTCAACAGACTAACAGCGGATCTCTCTGCAGAATCCCTACAAGCCAGAAGAGAGTGGGGGCCGATAGTCAACATTCTTAAAGAATTTTCAACCCGGAATTTCATATCTAGCCAAACTAAGCTTCATAAGCGAAGGAGAAACAAAATCCTTTACAGACAAGCAAATGCTGAGAGATTTTGTCACCACTAGGCCTGCCTTACAGGAGCTCCTGAAGGAAGCCCTAAATATGGAAAGGAAAAACCGTTACCAGCCACTGCAAAAACATACCAAATTGTGAAGACCATTGACACCATGAAGAAACTGCTAACGGGCAAAATAACCAGCTAGCATCATAATGACAGGATCAAATTCACACATAACAATAATAACCTTAAATGTAAATGGGCTAAATGCCCCAATTAAAAGATACAGACTGGCAAATTGGATAAAGAGTCAAGACCCATCAGGGTGCTGTATTCAGCAGACCCATCTCATGTGCAAAAACACACATAGGCTCAAAATAAAGGGATGGAGGAAGATTTACCAAGCAAATGAAAAAAAAAAAAAAAAAAAAAAAAAAGCAGGGATTGCAATCCTAGTCTCTGATAAAACAGACTTCAAACCAACAAAGATCAAAACAGACAAAAAAGGGCATTACATAATGGTAAAGGAATCAATGCAACAAGTAGAGCTAACTATCCTAAATATATATGTGCCCAACACAGGAGCACCCAGATTCGTAAAGCAAGTTCTTAGAGACCTACAAAGAGACTTAGACTCCCACACAATAATAGTGGGAGACTTTAACACCCCACTCTCAATATTAGAGCAACAAGACAGAAAATTAACAAGGTTATTCAGGACTTGAACTCGGCTCTGGACCAAGCAGACCTAATAGACATCTACAGAACTATCCACCCCAAATAAACAGAATATATGTTCTTCTCAGTGTCACGCAGCACTTATTCTGAAATTGACCACATAGTTGGAAGTTAATGCAAAAGAATGGAAATCATAACAAACAGTCTCTCAGACCACAGTGCAATCAAATTGAACTCAGGATTAAGAAACTCACTCAAAACTGCACAACTACATGGAAACTGAACAACCTGCTTCTGAATGACTACTGGGTAAATAACAAAATTAAGGCAGAAATAAATAAGTTCCTTGAAACCAGTGAGCACAAAGACACAACATGCCAGAATCTCTGGGACATAGCTAAAGCAGTGTTTGGGGGAAATTTATAGCACTCAATGCCCACAGGAGAAAGCAGGAAAGATCTAAAATCAACACCCTAACATCACAATTAAAAGGACTAGAGAAGCAAGAGCAAACAGATTCAAAAGTTAGCAGAAGACAAGAAATAACTAAGATCAGAGCAGAACTGAAGGAGATAGAGACACAAAAACCCTTAAAAAAAAAACATCAACGAATCCAGGAGCCAGTTTATTGAAAAGATTATCAAAAGAGATAGACCGCCAGCTGGACTAACAAAGAAGAAAAGAGAGAAGAACCAAATAGACACAATAAAAAATGATAAAGGGGATATCACCACTGATCTCACAGAAATACAAACTACCATCAGAGAATACTATAAACACCTCTATGCAAATAAATTAGAAAATCTAGAAGGGGGCCGGGCGCGGTGGCTCAAGCCTGTAATCCCAGCACTTTGGGAGGCCGAGACGGGCGGATCACGAGGTCAGGAGATCGAGACCATCCTGGTTAACATAGGTGAAACCCTGTCTCTACTAAAAATACAAAAAACTAGCCGGGCGAAGTGGCGGGTGCCTGTAGTCCCAGCTACTCGGGAGGCTGAGGCAGGAGAATGGCGTGAACCCGAGAGGAGGAGCTTGCAGTGAGCTGAGATCCGGCCACTGCACTCCAGCCTGGGTGACAGAGCAAGACTCCGTCTCAAAAAAAAAAAAAAAAAAAAAAAAAGAAAATCTAGAAGGAATGGATAAATTCCTGGACACATACACCCTCCCAAGACTAAACCAGGAAGAAGTTGAATCCCTGAATAGACCAATAGCTAGGTCTGAAATTGAGGCAGTAATTAATAGCCTACCATCCGAAAAAAGCCCAGAACCGGACAGATTCACAGCCGAATTCTACCAGAGGTACAAAGAGTAGCTGGTACCAATCCTTCTGAAACTATTCCAAACAATAGAAAAAGAGGGACTGCTCCCTAATCCATTTTATGAGGCCAGCATCATCTTGATACCAAAACCTGGCAGAGACACAACAAAAAAAGAAAATTTCAGGCCCATATCCCTGATGAACATCGATGCAAAAATCCTTAATAAAATACTGGCAAACTGAATCCAGCAGCACATCAAAAAGCTTATCCACCACGATCAGCTTGGCTTCATTCCTGGGATGCCAGGCTGGTTCAACATACACAAATCAATAAATGTAATCCATCACATAAAGAGAATCAATGACAAAAACCACACGATTATCTCAATAGATGCAGAAAAGGCCTTCGATAAAATTCAACACCTCTTCATGCTAAAAACTCTCAATAAACTAGGTTTCTCTAAATAATAAGAGCTATTTATGACAAATACACAGCCAGTATCATACTGAATGGACAAAATCTGGAAGCATTTCCTTTGAAAACAGGCACAAGACAAGGATGCCCTCTCTCACCACTCCTCTTCAATATAGTGTTGGAAGTTCTGGCCAGGGCAATTAGGCATGAGAAAGAAATAAAGAGTATTCAAATAGGAAAAGAGGAAGTCAAATTGTCTCTATTTGCAGATGACATGATTGTATATTTAGAAAACCCCATCCTCTCAGCCCAAAATCTCCTTAAGCTGGTAAGCAACAAGTCTCAGGAAACAAAATCAATGTGCAAAAATCACAAGCATTCTTATACACCAATAACAAACAGAGAGCCAAATCATGAGTGAACTCCCATTCACAATTGCTACAAAGAGAATAAAATGCCTAGGAATATAACTTACAAGGGATATGAAGGACCCCTTCAAGGAGAACTACAAACCACTGCTCAAGGAAATAAGATAGGACACAAACAAATGGAAAAACGTTCCATGCTCATGGGTAGGAAGAATCAATATCGTGAAAATGGCCATACTGCCCAAAGTAATTTACAGATTCAATACTATTCTCATCAAGCTTCTGTTGATTTTCTTCACAGAATTAGAAAAAAACTACCTTAAATTTCATATGGAACCAAAAAAGAGCCTGTATAGCCAAAACAATCCTAAGCAAAAAGAACAAAGCTGGAGTCATCATGCTACCTGATTTGAAACCATACTACAAGGCTACAGTAACCAAAACAGCATGGTACTGATACCAAAACAGATATATAGACCAATGGAACAGAACAGAGGCCTCAGAAATAACACCACACATCTACAACCATCTGATCTTTGACAAACCTGACAAAAACAAGAAATGGGGAAAGGATTCCCTATTTAATAAATGTTGTTGGGAAAACTGGCTAGCCATATGCAGAAAACTGAAACTGGACTCCTTCCTTACATCTTATATAAAAATTAACTCAAGATGGATTTAAGACTTAAACGTAAGACCTAAAACCATAAAAACCCAAGAAGAAAATCTAGGCAATACCATTCAGGACATAGATATGGTCAAAGACTTCATGACTAAAACACGAAAAGCAATGGCAACAAAAGCCAAAATTGATAAGTGAGATCTAATAAAACTGAAGAGCTTCTGCAGAACAAAAGAAATTATCATCAGAGTGAACAGGCGACCTACAGAATGGGAGAAAACTTTTGCAATCTATCCATCTGACAAAGGGCTAATATCCAGAATCTACAAAGAACTTAAACAAAATTACAAGAAAAAAACAGCCCATCAAAAAGTGGGCAAAGGACACAAACAGACACTTCTCAAAAGAAAATATTTATGTGGGCAACAAACATGAAAAAAAGCTCATCATCACTGGTCATTAGAGAAATGGAAATCAAAACCACAATAAGATACCATCTCATGCCAGTTAGAATGGCAATCATTAAAAAGTCAGGAAACAACAGATGCTGGAGAGGATGTGGAGAAATAGGAATGCTTTTACACTGTTGGTGGGAGTGTAAATTAGTTCAACCATTGTGGAAGACAGTGTGGCAATTCCTCAAGGATCTAGAACCAGAAATACCATTTGACCCAGCAATCCCATTACTGGGTATATACCCAAAGGAATATAAATCATTCTACTATAAAGACACACGCACACGTATGTTTACTGCAGCACTGTTCACAATAGCAAAGACTTGGAACCAACCCAAATGCCCATCAATGATAGACTGGATAAAGAAAATGTGGCACATATACACCATGGAACACTATGCAGCCATAAAAAAGGATGAGTTCATGTCCTTTGCAGGGACATGGATGAAGCTGGAAACCATCGTTCTCAGCAAACTAACACATGAACAGAAAACCAAACACTGCATGTTCTCACTCATAAGTGGGAGTTGAACAATGAGAACACATGGACACAGAGAGGGGAACATCACACACCGGGGCCTTTCGGGGGATGGGAGGCTAGGGGAGGGATAACATTATAAGAAATACCTAATGTAGATGACGGGTCGATGGGTGCAACTAACCACCATGACATGTGTATACCTATGTAACAAACTTGCACATTCTGCACATATATCCCAGAACTTAAAGTATAATAATAATAATTTTAAAAAACACAGATTTTATAAAAGGAAAAGGTATGAATATTTTTATGGTAAAATTTGTATAAATGATCTAAAATTACTTCTTCCAAAGGAAGATCTTTTTGATTCCATATGATTGAAAGGTTCCAGAACTTTTTTGAGAGATCAAAGGAGTCATATTCCAGATGGCAATGATTGTGGAGGTCTCACATAACTCCAATGCCAGGAAATACAGGGGACAACCAAGAAGGCTGTGATCCCTCAATTCAGAGGGAGCTTTTAAACGTATTTTACAAAAAGCCATTGCTCCATCAACCCATAGTTACCATTACAGAATCACAGACGCATGCAAGGACCCCAGAGATTCTAAGCACTGTTCGGTTATGAGTTACAGAACAAAAGTAAATTGGCTTAAATTTCTTTGCCCAAACAAAACACAGAATAATAATCCTGCATGACACATTCAAAGATCAGGGGGCTTTATTCGCCTGGAGAAAGTCCAGAGCCACAGGATTCCACTCTGAGTTTGGGGGAGGGAGGGAAGATGAGGGGGCTGAGGTGCCCTCCAAGTCTACTGTGAGGCAGCGACTGCTTCGTGTTGACCAAATCAATCAATCATCCATCAGCAACACCACCAC
Organism: Theropithecus gelada; assembly: GCF_003255815.1. NCBI lineage: Eukaryota > Metazoa > Chordata > Mammalia > Primates > Cercopithecidae > Theropithecus > Theropithecus gelada. The sequence goes on along the minus strand of NC_037668.1, from coordinate 219,391,552 downwards.
AACTTCTTTACAAGTTTTACAAATCTTACAGTGTATAAAGACCTTTCTCATATCTTACTTCCATTTGGTTCCCCACAACTGCTTTGTTAAGGAAATATGATTATAATGATTATTACCATGTTTCCTATTTTGAGGCTACAGAGATTGGTTTGCTGAAAGCCAACTGCCTGGTGAAGGGCCCTGGCCCCGGACTGCTCTTCCCTCCATGAGCATCTTGGCTAGTAGCCAGAGTGGAGCCACGTCTCAGGAGACTAGGGTGGGCAGTGGGGCCTGGGCCTGCACCCTGGGCGGCTGGCTTCTCAGAGGTGCCACTGGGTGAGCCCCCATGGTGCCAGACAGCAAATAATGAGCAGCGATGCCATCAGAGAGGGAAGATTTACATTATTAAAAACTGGGCCGGGAAAGGTGACAAGTGGTGGCACAATAAAGCTAAGTGTGAGGGAGCATGTGCAGGATGGGAGAATGGAGCCCGGTAATGAGATGTACTCAATAAAGAAGTGCTTCGGGGAGCGGAGGGGGAAGGAAATTCCCTAAAGCTCTTCATCAACACGCGTCTGTCACCAGGCAAGCCCAGCAAGGGACTGCGTGCTGGAGGGAGGGAGTTGAAAGCAAGGAAGAAAGCCCTTCCCTGTGAGGCACTGCTAATGGTCGGCAGGCTTAGGGGGCCAGGTCCCCCCACCAATTAGCATGCATGGGACAGGGTTGGCCAGGCTGCAAGGATGGAGACAGACACATATCAGGGGCTGGTCTGTCAGAAAGGATTGGGACTCTGACAGTGGCCTAGTTAGAAGAGGCCCCATCCTTAGCTTGTGGTATTAGTGAACTTATTTTAAATGGATGAGCGGGTGTAAAGATGCGTCCAGAGACAGGCGTTCTCAGGTGTGAATGAAGTGGGATATAGGATTCTGAGGCCTGCCTGATGACCCACTCCGATCTCAGTGACACACGCTGTCAGAGCATCCCATTTGCGACTTACATGGCACATGGCCTGGAGCCTGGGGGCACAGGCTCTGGGGACAGGTGGCCTGGGTTTGAGTGCTGGCTGTACATTGATTGGTGCGTGCCCATGCACGAGCGTTTAACCTCCTCTGTCCACATCTATAAATCGGCCATAATAACAGTACTGGCCTAGCAGGATGACTGTGATCATTAAAAGAGCAAATGCCCATAACATCCCTTTCCACAATGCCAGTGACATAGTGAGTGCTCAATAAGTATTAGCTATTATTACTCTTTACTGAGGCTACCGGAAAGACCACGAACTTTGAAGGCAGAGAGATCCTGGCTCTTGGTTGCTGTGCGACCATGAATATATTATTTTAACATAGTTTCCTCTATAGTAACATGGAGATAATAACGCCTATCTTGAAGGACTTACATGACTATTAAGCCAATAATTATCCTAAGCACTTGGCACAAAGTATGTCCTCAATAAATAATAATCACCATCATATTGAACCCACATCCATGAGAGTGCCATAAGAGCCATTCCTCACTGCTTCCCTGGATCTCCCTTTAACCACCTCTGACCTAGGAGTTCAAGAGACCTAATCATTAGGTTCTGAACCATCCTACACTCACCAAGCTGAGGCAGACATCACACTTGCCCAAGGTCATCCAATTTTTTTTTTTTTTTTTTTTGATACAGGGTCTCACTGTCACCCAGGCTGGAGCGCACTGCTGTGAGCTCTGCTTACTGCAACCTCTGCCTCCCAGGCTCAAGTGATCCTCCCACTTCAGCCTCCCAAGTAGCTGGGATGGCATGTGCATACAACCACACCCAGCTAATTTTTTTTTTTTTTTTTTGAGACGGAGTCTCGCTCTGTCACCCGGGCTGGAGTGCAGTGGCCTGATCTCAGCTCACTGCAAGCTCCGCCTCCCAGGTTTACGCCATTCTCCTGCCTCAGCCTCCCGAGTAGCTGGGACTACAGGCGCCTGCCACCTCGCCCGGCTAGTTTTTGGTTTTTCTTGTATTTTTTAGTAGAGACAGGGTTTCACCGTGTTAGCCAGGATGGTCTCAATCTCCTGACCTCGTGATCCGCCCATCTCAGCCTCCCAAAGTGCTGGGATTACAGACACCTAGCTAATTTTTAAATTTCTTGTACACACAGGGTTTCTCCATGTTGTCCAGGCTGGTGTCGAACTCCTGGACTCAAGTGATCCTCCTGCCTTGGACTCTCAGAGTGCTAGGATTACAGGCCTGAGCCACTGTGCCCGGCCTGGACACCCAATTTTTATAGATGCGGGTTACACTAAGGTCTTTCAACTTCCACCATGCTCTTTTGCCTGATTTTTGGTAAACACTGGATGAGTGACAACTGGGATTTTTCTGAATACTTGATAGAAAAACTACTGTGAGTAGGAATGATAAATATCCATTTGAAATATAAAATATTTAATAGCACAGAAGGAATTTTTGAGAAAGCAGCAGTGGACGCTCCTTAATTAGAATTTTTTCAGATGTGTTCAGTTTGAATTTTGGCACTTACTGTCAATAAGGGGCCCATTTCCCACTAAAGCTCACTCATGTGTTCCGACTGTCGTTAAAGAGCGAACAGTCAAGGATGCTGTGTCTGCAGACACAGACTCGTCTGTCACCACAGATATGCTGTTTGGCTTGGAGAACAACAGGACCCAGGGAAAGTTGCTTTTCTTCTCTGCAGCTCACTTCATGATCAACATGAAAACCTGAGCTTGCTAACACGGCACCCGATTTAGTGTCTTCTGTACCTCCTTGCCACATTCTCTCCACTTCTGAGAATTTCAATATCCCACTGCTTCTGGCCTTTCACCTAGATCAGTAACGTCCAGAACTCTGAAAAGAAGTAACTCAGTCTGGTGTCTGCCCAGAAATACTAGCTACCAGATCCACCGTGGAGTTTGGCAAAGCACCATCATCAACAACCTAGCTATCTAAAGCAAAAAGGCAATGACCACGCTTGCCTAATAATTAGGTATACTGGATGTCTTTCTGGCGTTGTTCCCCAGAGTCCATTTTCTTTATCAAACTGTCTGAGGAAAACGGTCTGTGCTGGCTCCCAAGTTCCATTAAATGTGTGCAGCTCCCATGAGATGATAATTGTGTTCCTGGCAGTGACACATACAGGGGAGACCTGCAGAAGGGGCTAGGGGTGACAGCATTAGTCCGCTTCTCAGTGCTGCCTCGGGACAGATGGCAGGCACGCAAGTACAGACCGCATTCAGCTCATCATTAAGGCCTTGCCAGCCTGCGAGATCACAGCCCGGTGGTGAAAAGAAGGCGTCCTTCTTCAGGCCCACTGCGGAGGCTGGGAAGCCCTTTCTAGAATACCCATGGGCAGTGGCTATTTCTCCAGCCTGGGACTCTGCAGCCTTAGTCCCAGGAAGGAGAGGAAGGAAGAATATAAGAAACTAAGGGAATTGCCCTAGTAAGGAAAACCACTGAAGAGATCTTTTGGGTCAAGACGTGGAAATCTGGAACAGTCTTATCTAAAATGTAGGATGTTAGGTAAATTTAACTTTCATAAGAGCCTGACATATACTCAATGGATCACTGCACCAAATTTACGTTCTTGTAACTCCCCCACACTAAAAGAGGGAAGAAGAAGGAGTAAGGAGGAGGAACAGAGAAATAATGCCACTATCCCTGGGCCTTGGTACATCTTAGATATTTTCATTCTCATTCAACCAATAAATAAGAGCAAGAACGTCCAGTAACTGGCCACAGTTACCCCAATTCTTTCCCCATCAGTTCTTCTAAAAGCCCCCTTTCCAAGGACCGCATCTGTTCGACTCCACTCAGCATGTGCTGAACACACAGTATGTGCAATGCCCTGTGCCAGCGAGGGGCAGGAAGGAGGCCCAGAGGATGGGGAACCAGTTGGGTTTATGCATAAAACAAAAGGGAGATGGTGGCATTTCCATGTAAGAGTTCTTTCAAGTTTTAGGTTTGGAATAAAAGCAACTTTAATTCTTGGCTTAGCTCCTATTAGTCCCAATCATCCTGCTGCCATCTTGTTGGAAGGATTGGAGGGCATCTGAGTGCAGGGGACAGCCTGGGAGAAGTGAAGGGTGGGTTGGTAAGAAGAGGGGCCCAGTGAAGCCCAGCTGGAGGAAAGGAGCAAACGCTAATGAGACGCTCCGCCACCTCCCGCCAGAGGCAAGCCACTGACTGCCCTCTAATCCCCTTCACCGCCCCTCCACCTTGGCAGAGAAGTGCTTGCTGGCAGAGGGAGACTCAGAGCAGCAGGAGTTCAAAGCAGAATGGTAAGTTCTAATATGGAGGATCATTAGGAGGACGTGTTTTCTCTTTATTTTCTTCTTAAAATGTGTATATGGAAGATCAGATGGGGGTTAGAGAGGGACGTACCAAGTAAATGTGAAAATCACCTAATCCAAGTCTGTTCCACTGTGCGTTTCATAAGCACTAAAAAAAGCCCCACCAAATTAAAGTATATGCCATATTCCAACAACGATAATCCCCTCTGCCTGAAAGGCTGGGGCTGTGGAGGAGGCTGAGCGGAGCGTTCCCTTGTTCCCTCTGTAGCTGAGGGGCTTGGAAACCTTTGATAAAAGGCACTTGATCAATAAGGTGGACTCCTGCCTTATTTGAGAACTTAAAGGCTTCCTAGCATGCTGTGTCTGAAGGAAATGTCAGAAGCATTTATCATGTGCTGGGACGGATGGTTTGCAGCTGCCGCTTGCCAAACTATAGACGCTGACTTTGCTTCAGCCCTGCAAATACCCCCACCAGCCCCTTTCTCTTCATATGGGATCAGCTTTCCTCCAAGACCAGAATGAAGTTGGAGGTTTGATCACGGCTCTGTGGAACAGTCCCCACTACTGGGCACTGCAAGGTGGCCCCAGCCTGAAGCTTTGTTTCAGAGCTCTGGCTTACATAGGGCTGTCTGATCTCGCCTTCAAGGTGAGCCCATACACTACTCTTGTATTTCCAAAGAACTCAAGCTGCTGTTCCCTAACTGAGGCACTGTGCATACTTCATCTTGTTTGGACTCAGAAACCTCAGTCTAGAAGAAACCAGCCCAAGGGATACAGATGGGACAGAACAATGGCCGGCAGCTCTCCCGGACTCCTGGTCACTCCCCAAATGAGTCTAGAAGATAAGCAACCAGGTCAGATCCATTCCTTCCTTCATTAAGCATCTGTTAAGGACCCCTTAATCTGGGCCAGGTACCGTGCAAGGCTCTGGGGTTATAAAGAGCTTAAAAGCCAGCTGCTGTCTTCGATGGGCTTACAGTTTATCAGGTGAGACAATAATAAAACCCCAGTATAACAGAGTGGTACAAAAGAGTTGTGTACTGGGGTTCAGTGAGGACCCAAGTGAGGGAAGCATTTCCACGGGGGGCCAGGAAAGGTTCCATAAATATGTTCATGAATAAGATTCGGAAGAGGACACAATGTCAGCTGGGCACTCCAGGTGAGCGGGCAGTGTGGCCGAGCTGTAGGGGGCAGGCTGACTGGTGTCGTGGAACCTGCAAGTAGACATGGGGCTTGGGGCAAGGTGCTTCTGTGAGCCTCAGTTTCCTCATCTGTATGATGGGATGGCAGTAATGCCTCCACCTGAGAGATGCTGTGATGAGGAGTAAATGAGATAAGGCAGGAGAAACAAAGAGCCCGGCACATGGGAAGGGCTCAGTGAGGACTGTTTGATGTTTTACTCTGACTATAGTTTAGGGTAGAGGAGAAGTAAGAAATTTGGCTGGAAGAATAGAGGAATGACAAATTGTGGAGGGACTCCTTTTCCAAACTAAAAAGTCTGTACTTAACCCAGACAACAGAGGGCCACGGAGGGACAGAGAAGGAAAATAACTGGGTGATTGCCACTGCTCTGTAATCACACAACTCCAGGTGTTCATCTCTCCATCTGGAAAATAATGCTAATACCACCACCAACTTTCTTCCAATTTGGAGTGTTATGAAGTGAAAGATGGGCCAGGTGGCTCATGCCTGTAATCCTAGCACTTTGGGAGGCCAGGGTAGGATGATTGCTGTAGGCCAGGAGTTTGAAATCAGCAACATAGCAAGACCCCAGCTCTATTTAAACACACCACACACACACACACACACACAGGTCATGGCGCTGTGTGCCTATAGTGCCAGCTACTTGGGAGGCTGAGGCAGGAGGAGCACCTCAACCTAGAAGTTTGAGGTTATAGTGAGCTATGATCACACACCACTGCACTCCAGTGTGACAGAGCCAGACCCTGTCTCTAAAAAAATTAAAAAACTAAAAAAATTTATTTTAAATGAAGTTAAAGATGAAAATGTTTGTGCAACTTGAGCTTCCACAGCACAGCATTTTTAAATGTGTTGACTCTGTGTTCAATGAGTTTTCTGCAGGGATTGTGTAGATGACACAACTGTGTAGTTAAGAGCTGTATGCATGCTAGTAGCAGCCATGTGATTGACATGAAGGATAATGAATCAGTCAACCAACAAATGAATATTTATTAAATGCTGATGAGTAATGCACTCTCCTTTACCTAGGAAACCTAAGGATGACAATGTATTTGAATTCATGGAAAGAATCAGAGACAGATCTGTTTCGGAACTCTCGAGAAGAGAAAGCTTGTTTTACAGTAGTATACACAAATCCACAGGATGTAGGCCGCACTCCTCTAGCCATGGAACAGAACATACTGGAGGTAGCTAGGGAGCTGCCTGACAGAGAAACATCTTTTTTTTTCCCCTAGTGGAGTAGGAACAGCAGCCCTGGCTCCTCCATTCCCAGGATTAATTAGCTTACCGACTAGACAGACATTTCTCTGTCCGGCCTCTGACTCACACTCCAAGTCAGTGATTGGGTTTCTGGCTCATAAGGGAAACAGCACAGACTCTTTACTTTGTAAACTTTTATAAGGCAATTGGCCACCTAATTTGAACTCCCTGGACAGGTTTTTGTTTAAATAACTGTGGCTTGCAGGGAATTGGTTTCACATACGCACACAAAGCAAAACTCTTATTTTCTTACCAAGAACGGTGCATAGTTCAAGCTCTCAGACTTAACTGAATGTGGAAACAGAGTGCTGGGCTCCCCCGCCACTGTGTCTGATTCAGTGGGTCTGGGATAGGGCCTCACAATTTGCATTTCTGACAGTTTCCAGCCGATGGGGATCATGCTGGTCTGGGGCCCACACCTGAGACCCACTGCGCAGGAGGCATATGGGCCAAATCCTTGTGGAATCTTTCCCTCAAAATCCATTGCAAATTAAAACCACAATGGAGGTGAATGTTATATCCTGGGAAAATGCCAATCTGATCAATTTAAAAGATTCTGGTAGCTAAAGAAAGAATGTTTCTATGGTGTCAAAATGGAAGTGGCTTCTGACTCTATTCCTCAGTTGTTCTTGAAACAAATTCTTGAGTTCTAAAGTGAAATAAAATAAATGTTTACCTTAGGAAGGATCAACAGGCTAAAGAATTTTTCTTTTAAAACTTGCACAACTCCTGGATCTGTATTTATTTGGTTTTGTAGCTTTTTTCTCCCATTGCTTTTATTACTATCATAGAAGCATAAACTACCTGCAATAGAACCCAAACCAACTCTTCCTATAGGTTCTTTTCTTTTTCTCTTTCCTCAAATAAACAATTCTTTGGAATCGTATCAAAATTATATTCATTAGGAAGCCAAAATGAAAGGAAACCAGCAATTGCTCTGGGGCCGTCTTTCCTCCTAGGGAACGCTGTTCCGGCACTGAAACCATGTGTGCATGAGTGCGATGGGTGGGTGTGCACATGAGTGTGTTCGAGGATGATCTTTAGCTCTTCCATTCAACAATTTCTAGAGTCAAGAAGCACATATAGTTGGATAAGATGGTCAATGTTTATTTCATGTGGAAAACGGTTATTGTATTAGGCCGTTCTTGCATTGCCATAAAGAAATACCCGAGTCTGGGTATTTATAAAGAAAAGAGGTGTAACTGGCTCACGGTTCTGCGGGCTGTGTAAGCAGGACACTGGCATCTGCTCAGCTTCTGGGGAGGCCTCAGGGAGCTTCGACTCAAGTTGGAAGGGAAGTAGCAGCAGGCACATCACGTGATGAGAATGGGAGCAGGAGAGGGGGCAGGAAACACACACTTTTAAATGACCGGATCTTGGGTGAACTCACTATCATAAGGACAGCACCAAGTCATGAGGGAACCATGATGCAGTCATCTCCCACCCGGCCCACCTCCAGCACTGGGGATTAACAGTGAACCTGAGATTTGGGCAGGGACAAATACTTGAACTATATCAGTTATTAAAATCCGAAAACTTAGGGTAAGTTCCCCAGGGAAAGATCCTCCGCTTCTACACAGGATCCTTTTGTGGCCTGTGAACTGTGAACTGCTTCACAGTTCATCCAGAATGATGTTTGGATTTGGTGGAAGTATTCCAGAATATGCCAGTCCTTCAAAACAGGGAGCCCTCACTGCGCAGGGTAGAGGAGATGCAACGTCATGCTTCGTTGGGTAAGCGAACACTGGCAACCTTCCAACTGCTTTTTCCAGCTTTGATACACTGAAAGTGAGGGTGGAGATGTAACCCAGGCCTACTCTGAAGCTCATTCAGGTACCACGGATCTTATTATGATACCATCCACCTATAATACAGCCCCGATGGCAACAGGTCCTCGGGCAGCCTTGGAGAGGGTTCTCTAGTGAACTCCACCTAGAATAAGCTGATTTAACAAACTCTCATTCATGATAAGAAACATTTATCTAGAAAATGGAGTAAATTAGAATATAATGAATTTCCCCCAGCAGGTCAAGGTCAGGCTTGGATGTCTGGGTGGGGACATGATGGTGGTAGGCAGAGAGAGAGAGTCTCAACCAGGCTTGGCCCCAGGGATGGTATTCAAATCTGGAAGCTTCAGGCTCCAGCAAAAAAAAGCTCATTTTCCAATGTGTAAGACTGTGAGTGCCTGGAAAGCAAGCCCGTGTGTTACTCATCTCCACAAGCCCAGTATCACTCACGGTGCCTTTCATACAACTGGAGCTCAGTTTGGCAGGACCAGTAGATCTTTAAGTTAGGGTAGGAAACTGGAGACACGAGTATTCAGCAGTGGGATCTTCCCTGGGAATGCTCCGGAAATGAACGGAGATACGAAGGAAGAGAAAGAAAGCTCTATCAATAATAATGACAAATTAGATCGAAGGTTGGAAATGTTTTAAAAGCAATCTGCCCAGATTCTAAATCCTTTCTTCTTCTATTTTCAGGGGGTGGGTAGGGAGTGGTTACGCTGGCTGGGCTGTGTGTGTCTGAGTTATGGCCACTGCCACCTCTGAGAGAGAGTGGGGGATGGACTTGTTTAGCGGGGTGCAGGGGGAGAGGAAGGATGCGACCACTCTCATGCTCCGTGTCACTCATGCATTGGTTTAAATTCAGCACGCATCTGCTGATGGCTCACCTCTGCCTTGCTCTGTGGCAATCCTGACAGCTGCCCTCTAAGGTGGGCATATTATTGTTAAGTAGGAGACAGGTTCAAAGGAGCAAAAGGCTTCCCTAGGGTCTCAGAAAAAGCAGGTAGCAGAAATGGGATTCAAATCCAGCCCTGGCTCTAAGTCCTGTGCATTTTCCTTTCCACCACAATTGTCTACCTGGGGAGACAAGGCAAGAGAACAAGCATAAATCCTCTTGATCAAGCCCAGCCTACTGTATATAAATTGTGCACAAAACAGACCCCACACTGAATATATTTATGGTTGCTTTGCAAGTTTTATGGAACTCTCTAAAGTCGTTTTTTCCTTGTGCTGCTGTGGTTCAGTAATGCTGAAACATATTTCAGCACTTTTTTTTTTAAAAAAAGCACAGGCTATGATTAAGTATATTAAGAGACTTTTAAAACTTAGATTAATGGCCTGATAAGTTGTAAAACAACTCAAAATTGTGCAAATTTGTATTCAGGGATTTTCTACAATTATAAGTTATTGACTTCATACATTGTAACAAGTCCTTTGAAACTGTTCTGCTCCTGTTATCCAAATCTTTATTGTGCGGTTTATTGACAGATTGAGGAACACAATGACCCCCTTGATAGGCACATGGTAAATTCACAACTCCTGTAGCTCTCACTGAAGAGGACCTGCTCATCATTCAGCAAACACAGACACGAAGTTTAGCATCAGGCTCCCTGGTGTGTCTGATGGATTGGACTTCCAAAGGCTGTAAAGGTCCTTGCTCAAGTCTCAGCAGTTGCCTGGATGTAGCAGTTACACTGAGTACTTGAGTACTAGTAAAATGGCAGTTATTCCACACTGTTTACTTGGAGAATAACTGCCACTTCATGCTTATTGCTTATTGCCTGCCTTCCTTCCTTCCTTCCTTCCTTCCTTCCTTCCTTCCTTCCTTCCTTCCTTCCTTCCTTCCTTCCTTTTCTTCCTTCCTTCCTCTCTTTCTCTCTCTTTCTTTCTTTGACAGGGTCTCTCTCTGTTGCAGAGGCTGGAGTGCAGTGGCCCAATCTCAGCTCACTGTAGCCTCGACCTTCTGGGCTCAAGCAATCCTCGCACCTCAGCCTCTCAAAGTGCTGGGATTACAGGCATGAGCTACCACACCCCGCCTTGTTGGGTTTTCAGACAAGGTCCCTGAGACCCAGAAAGGTAAAGTGATACACTAAGTTCAATAATTACATGTTGTGAAGCCAGCGTAGCATCCACACCTCCTCCCTCCCCATTTAATGTCTTTTCACCAGAGAGCTGTGGTTAATGAGGCTGTGGTTGTGGACTCTTATAGGAACCAAAGACCTGCAAGACCCATATCCCAGTTAGCCATCTTACAAACAGAAGCCATTCACTGAATATCGGTCCAGGCAAGAGAACAGGTGGCTGTAAGAAAACTGACCCCATTCTTTGAAACAAACACACACAAGCTTCTTTCCCTATCTATCTACCTATCTTCTATTTCTCTATTAATCTGTCTATCTATCTATCTATCTATCTATCTATCTATCTATCTATCTATCTATCTATCTATCTATCTATCTATCTTCATCACTATAATGCTCAAGAATATGTTTGCAGCAAAACCCAATGCTATTCTGATCAAGGGCAAAGCCATCAACAGCTCTTGGTTGGAACTTGGGAAAAAACTGGGGATAGAGAGCCTGGTGAATACTCATCCTGGTGGTACCAATTCTTGTAGGTCTGAGTGTGGACCATGTATCTGAAAAAACAATTGTTTAAATGTTACTCAAAGGACCAAAAGGATGGATGTCCAAAGGGTGAGCATTTGATTTCTCCTCATGTGTGGAACTTGCCTTCCAGTGACCTGGCTGATGAGTGGCCAACGTTCTTCCTGTGCCACTGTGTCCCACACAGCCAGAATTTAATCATGCAGGAGTTGCTGGAAAGATGCTCTGTGCAGAGGGAAATGAATGAAATGAATTCAGGGCAAAACCCTCATCTCGGGTCTGTGTCACTCTAATAGCAGAACAAACTTCATGCTGTCAGCAGCAAAAGCGATGACTGGAAATCACCTTTAGCTTTTCCATCCATTATGACAGCATGGGCAGAACGAGGAAGGAGGGCAGCCAACAGGATGAGAACCCACAGGTGAGGTGGCAGGCAGGAGGCATGTGCTGTATCCATCCAAGGACAAAGAGACGTGGTGGGAGCTGAGGGAAAGTAACGAGGGTTTTTAGCTCCAGGGAGCAAAAGACTGTCCTGATCCATGCTGAGCCAATTTTGCTCTGTGCCCTCCAGACTCAGTCTCCACCCTTTTCCACTCTCCTGGTGTCCAGGGAGTGGGCCGGCCTGCACCGCATCAGCAGAACCCCTTTGCCCTCTGGAGGGAGGAGGTGAGTCCAGAGGCTCTGCCGCACCTTCCTTTCCTCTGCCTCTCAACATGCTTCCCTCCGTTTGACCCTTCGGACCTAGGCCATCCTGGCACGCTGCTATGACTAGTGCTGGCCTGTCTAATTAGCCCTTTCCATTTTCTACGCCCCGTCCATACTTTTCTAAATAGTCCCGATTCGAGGGTGGTGTCTTTCTCCTGTCAGACTCTGAGGGAAACACCTGCTCACTCAGGTAGTATCTTTTTCTCTGTTTGCATTTGCAAGCAAGAGCTGTTCTTGGGGAAGGAGAGGGAGGAGAGAGGAGAGTCTCATTCTGATGTCCCACTGGCAAAGGGAAGAACGTGCCTGGTGGAGTGCAGCAGGGGCAAATGAATAGGAAATATTGGGTAGGCACATTGGGGGTTTTAGCCTGTTACGACGTGGCATTGTTTTGCAAAGGCAGAGTTCTTTCCCAGCTGTTACAGCAGTTGTGCTCAGAGCATACGGTAATGACAGCTGACACAGTGATTATCGCCACAGTACAACTGGAAAAACATGGCAGAGGGGAGTGGGCAGAGGTGTCCAAACCTCAGGTACCTCAGGGGCAGACCCTAGAGGAAACCCATGTCTCACAGAATGCTCATGTCTCCTTGGCAGAGAGGGTCAGTCCACCACCACTGCTCCTCCATGGGGGAACCTTCAGAAATACATACTGGTATTCATGAAAATCAAAGCTCTTTTTTTTTTTCTTTTTTTCTTTGAGATGGAGTTTCACTCTTGTTGCCTAGGCTGGAGTGCAATGGCGCGATCTCAGCTCACCGCAGCCTCCGCCTCCCGGGTTCAAGTGATTCTCCTGCCTCAGCCTCTCAAGTAGCTGGGATTACAGGCATGTGCCATCATGCCTGGCTAATATATGTATATATATATATTTTTAGTAGAGACAGGGCTTCTCCATGTTGGTCACGCTGGTCTCGAACTCCTGACCTCAGATGATCCACCCACCTCGACCTCCCAAAGTGCTGGGATTATAGGTGTGAGCCACTGCACCCGGCCAAGGCTCCTTTTTAAAATTTATTTTTTTAGAGACAGAGTCTGGCTCTGTTGCTCAGGATGGAGTGCAGTGGTACAATCATAGCTCACTGCAGCCTTGAACTCCTGGGCTCCAGTGGTCTGCCTGCCTCAGCCTCCTGAGTAGCTGGGACTACAGATGCACCCTTTTTCAAAACTCAATTTGTTGCTTTTCTTTTTTTCCTAGAAAATTTCAACTGTAGGAATAAACACTAATTTTTCTTTGTGCAAAGTTTCCAGAATGTTCTTCCTTTAACTGGTGGAAAATAAAGCATTGTGATCCACACACCAATAGTAATGAAATATAGCTTGCAGAATCCATCTAATTTGTTTTTCCCTCTGGATTATGACCAGGTGGCTAGGAAGAAAATAACTCAAAGACAGAGAATACCCTACTGTTCATTCATTCAAAAAATAAAAAGGAAATAGGACAGGAAAAGTTTAAAAAGGGCTTTTTTTTCCTAAAGCAATGATTTATGAGGATAAAAACCACAGTTTCTAGTAGCATAACCAGAAACTATTTTCTCTCAGTTCATTAACTCTGTTCTTAGAGTCTGTTTTTCCAACCCAAAAGTCATTTCATGTAATAGTTCAGTTTCTATTTTGTTATTTCTGGCATCACTAAGACAAAGACTCAGAGAGTTGAATGACGTTGCTGCTTTGTATGTAGGCACAGCCACTAAATGAAATCCTGTCTAGAGGAAAGGCACCTTGGACCAGCCTGGTGGACCCTGCGAGCTATAGATGGAGCTCAAAAAACAAACGTTCAAATCGGCTCCATCCACAGCCCCAGTAACAGAATTCTCTTACCTTTATAGAAGGGAAACACAGGTTCATACCTGGCTCCAGAATTAGGCCCAGCAGGAAAACTTCTAATCTCTCAGCTATGAAATCCCTGGAAATTACATTTGTCCTCATCTGTCAGAAAGTGGCAATACCCTGGGGCATTCATTACTTGCCACACTTCTCACGTTTCGTGCTATGTGTGTCCTCTACAGCTGTGACCAGGAGAGAAATGTGAGTCGACTTAAAGGGAAAGACAGAAGGGAGCACTGTGCAGACTGGCTATTTGTGACAGCTGAAGCAAAAGTGCCAAAGAAACTCTGTGAATCAGGACTTGCACACAAGGGTGGAGGGCAGACCCAAGCTGATGTCTACCTGGGTTAGAATGACTGGCACTTACTGTATGAGGCTCATGGAGTCTTTGCCAAAGGGCTAGTCCCAGGTTCTGGGCATGTGGGGGGTCAGCATTCATGGGAAGACATACCTCCGCCTCTTCTGTTCTCTCCCCTAAACCTGTTAACTCCTGACACACATCTTACGAATTTCTAAACCATATCGCCTAGTAGAAGATCACAGATGTTGAGGTTGCGTTAGTGACTCACTGGGCCAGGTTCTATTCGTAGACAGGGAGACTGGCGAGAAGGGATGCATTGCCCAGAGTTCCACAAAGCTCTTCTGATTAGGGGATGCATCGCCCGGAGTTCCATAAAGCTCTTCCCATTAGGGGATGCATCGCCCGGAGTTCCATAAAGCTCTTCCGGTTAGGGGATGCATCGCCCGGAGTTCCATAAAGCTCTTCCGGTGAGGGGATGCATCGCCCGGAGTTCCACAAGGCTCTTCCGGTTAGGTGAACTGCCCACAGTTCAGCTCTTCCGGTGAGGGGATGCATTGCCGGAGTTCCACAAAGCTCTTCCGTGTAGGGGATGCAGTGCCCAGAGTTCCACGAAGCTCTTCCACGCTGTTGTCTCCGTTGTCTCCTAAACCCTCTTCTCTCTCTGGAGATCTGTGGAAGTGCTCTTGACTAATTCTCTGAGCTCTGTGTGGGTTGAGAGTTTAATTCTGTTGCCCAACCTGGAAAGGGCAGACTGGGGAGTTGAAACACCCGGGTCCTATGCCTGACTGTCATGACTTAGCTATGTGATCTTTAGCTCTAGGCCAGTAGTTCTTCACCAGGGGACATTTCTGTTGGTCACAACTTGGAGGGTGCTACTGGCATCCAGAGGATAGAAGCCTGAGATCCCAGGAAATGCCCTACAGTACACCAGGCATACCCCTACGACACAATCATCTGGTCCATGACCTCACTCGTGCCCCAGTGGAAAAACTCTGCCCTAGATTTGTTTTCTCACCTATAAACTGAGAGGTTTGGATTAGATCATTTTAAAAATCATTTTCAAAGACAAAGTTTGAAAAGTCAATGGGGAAGCATATAATTTTACATTAAATTTAGATATGAATCATAACATAAATGATGCTGAAAGGCAAAAATGAATCCCCCAAAGTATATAAGTGGAATGACAGTAGCTCTTATCAATAATAAGGGACTGTGGCCTTGTGGCTAAGGTAGTCCTTTAAGCTATAAAGATGTGAGAAATGGCATTTTATCAACAAGGTATCCAACAAGGCATTCATTTAGAGACAAGGAAAACAATCCCAATTTCCAAATCCCAGGCTTCCACTTAGGAGAGGCTGGTGGGAAAGGATACACACAAACCCCTCTTGTCTAAACAATGTGCCAGACAGAAAAAGGCCAGAGGTGATTCGTGTGGAAATGGATTTTTAGAGGAGCTGCAATAAAGAACCCCCTTTCCCAAGCCCTGCTGAAATGAAATGCTAGCTGTATAATCAATGTCATGAAGCAGAAAAGGCCTGGGGAACGCCAGGGAAATCTGTCTACTGGCCAGGCACACGGAGTGCAGGTCCTGAGCTGGTGAGCAGGCTCTCCCACCACGAAGCATGGCAATCATCTCCTGCTGTGTAGCTTGGGGCCCCCTCCCGCTAGGTTGTCACACTGACAGAGGCTGACCTCACAGTCTTCTTGGAGGGTCTCAGCATTGGTATTCATCCCTAAAAAACTCACTACATCTCCACAAACACAGCTGATGGCAAATATGATTACAGGGAGTTCTGGGGGAGCTGAGGAGATGGGAGAAATGTTATGAAAGGGAAAATAAAACTCCCAAACCACTAACAATGACACTTCACATATAGATGGCTGCCCAGTGGAATGGGAACACTGTGTCCTGGTAACTCCGGAGCCCATGTTCAAGGTAGATCTAGATAATTTAGAAATATCGGTCTGGGCTCATGAGTGATCACCCGCGTTTGCGATCCTCTGAGGCTTAATTGTTATATTTCATTCTTACAATTTTCAGGTTGGGAGAAAATGGGACACTCAAGAGCCAGTTGGACTTTTCAAAGGTCAGGGTCTGAAGAGCCTGATGCTTAGACGCTGGGAGGGACCCTGACTCTCAACACCTCTGCCGGAGTGGAGGTGCAGGCATGGTGGGTGGGGGGTGTGATCTCTGGCTTAGACACCAGCATGAAACACCCCCAGGAAGCATCAGGAAATGGCTTAAATAAATGTCAGGAAGGGGAGGAGGCAAATGAGAGAGTTCAGGCCACAAACTCCACTGACAATTGTCTCATTTTCATAGTTCAACAAGTCATTCATGAAGAATGTCACACACACACACACACACACACACACACAATTGATAGAAAAGGTCTCCGCCAACGTCTGCTTTCCTCCGAAGGACATTTATGATATTATGATATTGACAGCACTAATAATATTGTGGATTTTGAATCTTCATTTCCTCAACATTCTCACCCACATGGATATTGACAGCACTAATAATATTGTGGATTTTGAATCTTCATTTCCTCAACATTCTCACCCACATGGCAAAGTCCCTGTGATTTGGACAAGCCACTCTCTGAGGTGAAAGTTGGAGAATGCAGAAGTTAGTGCAGTCAGCAACTCCAGCAACCTGATATATCTAAGAGTTGGAATATCAAAGGAAAATCTAAAAACAGGTCAGTGAGTCAAATCCAACCTCTACCTAGCCATGAATAAATGATTGTTTTTATTTTTCTACTTTTTTTTTTTTTTTTTGAGATGGAGTCTCACTCTGTTGCCCAGGCTGGAGTATAGTGGCACGATCTCAGCTCACTGCAACCTCCGCCTCCTGCGTTCAAACAATTCTCCTGCCTCAGCCTCCCGAGTAGCTGAGACTACAGGCATGCACTGCTATGCCTGGCTAATTTTTGTATTTTTAGTAGAGACGGGGTTTCACCATGTTGGCCAGGCTGATCTCGAACTCCTGACCTTAGGTAGTCCACCCGCCTTGGCCTCCCAAAGTGCTGGGGTTACAGGCGTGAGCCATGGCCCCCAGCCTACCATTTTCTTTGAAAAAGTTATAAAAAAGACAATATTCCCTAAAGAGCACAATTCCTATTTTCACCGTTCTTTGAAAAGGAAGATGGCGATGTGCAGGGCACGCTTGGGGCAACAGAGAAGCCACCCTGACTCCCCATCACACCCACGACGTTAGTCACGACGTTAGGCAGTGCCTTGCCTGGCCTTTGCAACCAGGAGACTCAGGCAAGAGCAGCAGTCAACGGCCCTGCCATGGAGGGGCAGAAGGTGGACTCCAATGCAGCCTGAACTCCAGAACCTTCCAGGGAAGACACCGGCCCTGAAGTAACCAGCCTGTTCGTGGCTCAGTCAGCCTGGCCACACCTTCCTACTCTCAGATCATCTCGCCTGGCTCAGTCCCTTGGTGCTTGGGCACTTATTCAAATTAAATGGTCTTGGCCAGGCATGGCGGCTCACGCCTGTAATCCCAGCACTTTGGGAGGCCAAGGCGGGTGGACCACCTGAGGTCAGGAGTTCGAGACCAGCCTGGCCAACATGATGAAACCCCCTCTCTACCAAAAATACAAAAATTAGCCCGGCGTGGTGGCACACACTTGTAATCCCAGCTACTCAGGAGGCTGAGGCTCAAGAATCGCTTGAACCCAGCAGGTGGAGGTTGCAGTGAGCTGAGATCACACCATTGCACTCCAGCCTGGGCAACAGAGTGAGATTGCATCTCAAAAACAAATTAAATGGTCTCTAGGAACTACTGAGGTTGGATCTGACTAGCCAAACCAAACATGCCAATCCTCATTCTCAGGTCTTACAGCAGTCTCCTCTTACCCACGGTTTTGTTTTCCAAGTTTGAGTTACCCACAGTCAACCTCAGTCTGAAAATATTAAGTAGAAAATTCCTGAAATAAATAATTCATAAGTCGTAAACTGCACACCTTTCTGAGTAATGTGATGAAATTTCACCTCATCTCATTTCGTCCTGCCTGAGATATGAGTCTTCCTTTGGCCCAGCACCTCCTGCTGTCTACACTGTCTGCCTGTAAGCCACTCAGTAGCCACCCTGGTTATCAGATCAGAAAAACAGCATATACAGGGCTCAGTACCTTCTGAGGTCTCAGGCATTCACTGGGAGTCTTGGAGGGCTATCTGAGGATAAGGGGGACTATCTTATAGAGGAAATTGTTCCTTTTTTTTCCTTGGCCAGTTTTCAATGAGCAAAAGCAAACTTCTGCCTCGAGAGGGGTCAGTGAGATATCAAATAAGTTAAAAAATAAGCAATAAGATGATCCACAAGGAACTGACTTCAGAGGAAGCTAATCTTCTCTTCTTCTTCTTCTTCTTCTTCTTCTTATTATTATTATTATTATTTGAGACAAAGTCTAGCTCTGTCACCCAAGCTGTATTGCAGTGGCTCACTGCAACCTCCGCCTCCTGGGTTCAAGTGATTCTTCTGCCTCAGTCTCCTGAGTAGCTGGGACTATAGGCACGCACCGCAACGCCTGGCTGATTTTTTATATTTTTAGTAAAGACAGGGTTTCACCATGTTGAGCAAGCTGGTCTTGAACTCCTGACCTCGTGATCCGCCCGCCTCAGCCTCCCAAAGTGCTGGGATTACAGGCATGAGCCACTGCTCCCGGCCTCGTTAATTTTAAAAGCATTGTGACCTCAGTAAACTTTGGGCCTTTAATGTGAAAAATCCGTATTTTAATGTAGATAAAATTTGCTCTGTGAGTCTCACGTGTAACCCTCTTGGGGACAATGACAGAGCATAACCCTTTGTTTCTGGTCTGTTTTTCTTGGGATTTCTCTTTTGCTTTTGCTTGTTATTCCGTGTGTGTTTCAGTTGGGCAAGAAAGGCTTTATTCTTCCTCAGGTTCTGGGCAAAACGTCAAGAACTCTGTTGATATATGTATTTATAAAGAATTGTACGCTACAGAATGTGTTCAGAGCAGGTGGCAGGAGGAGGTGAGGGCATGTCTTTCCACTTCCGCATGGGACAGGTGCCCTTGCCAACAGAGTACGCCTGACTATTTCCCCGCAAAGACACATCGGAGCCACAAGGGGCCTTGTAAGTTGATTTGCTTTTGGGCAGACAGGCGGTTCACAGGTCATGCTACATAAAACCGGACATGCTCTATATGTAGGTAGTAGATTGTGAAGTAAATGTGGGCATTAGAATGGGATGAATGTGAGAAGTAAGGAATAGTATCATCGGGATGATTCCTTCTAGGAGAGGCAACTGAATATTTCATTTTTAAAATTTCATTTTTAATTTTAATTGTGAGATAAAATTCACATAACATAAAATTTCCCACCGTAACGAGTAGGAATTTTCACTGAGTGTTCACTGGGACACAGTAACGAGTAGGAATTTTCACTGAGTGTTCACCGGGAGGGTCCTCTGTGAGGTCAGTGATGGCTATGGTGCTAGCAGCACAGGAGACCATGCCTGAAAACGGTCTGGAGAACAAGAGAAGTGTGTCCTGCCACCTTTCCTGGGGTCATACCCTCAAACCAGCCACCTACTCCAGTGGCACTTCTGCTCCCAATAAGAGTTAGGAGCTAAGTGATGAATCCCCCAGAACCTCAATGTCCTCAGTGTCTGAAATGCAAAAGCACGTCTACCTCCTCCTGTCTCCAAAAGGGATCACCACCCTGACCGGCATGAAAGGGTGCTCGGAAACATCCGAGGCCAAACGACACTAGGTAAATAAGTCCTGCGCAAGGGCAAACCATTCCTATGGCTACGTAGTAAGAGTCAGCCTATCTCTGTTGGGGCAGGTACACAGGCTCTTGGTCTTACAGCCTTTGCAAAGCGAGGTCGTGAGATCTGGACTTTGTGCACGTTTGCCACACTTGTCATACTTAGCAGATAAAAGCTATTCCCTGAGGATATTGTTCTAACAGAATCCCCCATTGCTAAGGCCAGCAGCACGCTCATCTTGTCTCAATCAAGGCAGAGTAAAGAGGGAAGCCAGCCATGCGTGTCTGTCACTCGGACGATTAGCCCCTTTGATGGCAGATGCCTTTTTGAAAGGCTGGCTCTTACAAGCGCCTGATTTCTCCAGGAAATAATTTTCCTACGTCTCTCAAGGACAGAGAAGGATGAATGTCCTTACAGGGCGTGAACTAGAGGCTCACAAAGGAATCTGTGTAAACATACCGAAGGTTCCCTGGTAACCTCTGACCAAACCCAAACCTTTGAGAAACAAAAGCCACAATATAGAATCTACTGCCTATACAGACAGCTCGTCAGGGTGACTCCCCTCCTGAGCTACCACTTAGTTTTCTAAAATCGTGAGAAAGGCTTAATTGATTCTGTTACTTAAAGTGTTCAGAGAGCCTGACAAAAGGAAGGCAAAAGCCACTGGACAGCCACCTCTCAAGAAACACCAATCAGGCAGAAATTACAGAGCAGCTTATACCACATCACTTCTGATCACTTTCTCATCGGTGAAGGAATAGTGGAGATGGAATGACAAACAGGCAGGCTCTATCTTTCTGGAAATCAGACTTATCTGCCCCTTGATCTAGGGAGCAAATAACTCTTCAGAGCTGGGTACGTGTCTTTCTATCAACAGCGTTGACTTGGAAGTCACATGGCATTGTGGTTGAAAACATAGGTGGGGCTTGGGAGGGGAGCCCCGGTCAGTCCTAACACCACCCTTAGGTACATCACTAACATGAAGAAACACAACTCCCATAGGACCAAAGGCAAGTACAGGGCTTTCCACACAAGGGGTACTTACTACGTGTTTTGCTGAATCACTAAATATATGAACGAATCGAGGTCTTCGTCATGGAGGGACTTAGGATCTAACTGGAGAAGAGGACATGATGAAAACAAGACAGGTTACGACGCAGCTTTGTTATTTCACATGATGAACATGTGGATTAGAAAGCAGGTGCTATTATTCTTGCTGATATATTTTCACTCATTATGTTAGATTTTAACATGTTAGAGAGATTTGATGACATCTGGAAGGCAATGTGAACACGGAATCAGAAGAAAGAATATATGGCTCTAACACATAGCACAATAAGACCAATATATCCTCATTCTGGGAAACAAAATAACATAAAACAAAACCAAATACAAACAATTTCAGTGTGAGCAGCAGCTGACTTTTGTGACCTTACATTTAATGATGGGCTGGTGGACTCACACAAATTGTCTACCATCCACAGAGGTCCCCAAGAGCAAACATCAAGAGCTGGTGTGAGTTAGAATAAGGTGTAGGGGACACAGGTATGCTCAGAAATCTCTGAAAAGCCTTTCCTGGCCCATGCCTCTCAGAGCCTCTCCACCTCTATGCCCACAACCCACGGGGATGCCAAACGAAGGGCACAGACATGAATTCATATTCCCAAGATCCAAAACACTTAGGGCAGGTGTCAAGGAGGCAAGACCAGCATGTGGAAGGTAATGGAAAAATCCAGCATAATAGTCCAGAAAGCCCCAGTTGGTATCAGTGGATGTGGTGAGAAAAACACAGATGCCAGTAACATCACGAGGACAAAATTAACAGAATTTGGTGATGGACTGAGTGTGGGATATGCAGAAGAAACACAAAAATGATGTTGAAGTTTCCACCTGAGTGGCATCATTACCTGAATTTGAATTCTCTCATCTATAAAGTGGAAATTAAAAATATTTTTCTCTATTAACATGTAGGTTTTCCTCAAGGGAAAGATAAGTGATCATTAAAAAGAAAAAAAAGGCCGGGCGCGGTGGCTCAAGCCTGTAATCCCAGCACTTTGGGAGGCCGAGACGGGCGGATCACGAGGTCAGGAGATCGAGACCATCCTGGCTAACACGGTGAAACCCCGTCTCTACTAAAAAATACAAAAAACTAGCCGGGCGAGGTGGCGGGCGCCTGTAGTCCCAGCTACTTGGGAGGCTGAGGCAGGAGAATGGCGTGAACCCGGGAGGCGGAGCTTGCAGTGAGCTGAGATCCGGCCACTGCACTCCAGCCTGGGCGGCAGAGCGAGACTCCGTCTCAAAAAAAAAAAAAAAAAAAAAAGAAAAAAAAAAAAGGCCCAAAGAACAACAAAAGAACTATACTTGGTCATCAGTCAAGGTTTTTTGTTTGTTTGTTTGCTTTGAGACAGGGTCTCACTCTGTCACCCAGGCTGGAGTGCAGTGGTGCAATCACGGCTCACTGAAATCTCTGCTTACTGGCCTCAAGTGATCTTCCCACCTCAGCCTCCCGAGCAGCTGGAATTACAGGCATGCACCACCACACCCAGCTAATTTTTGTTTTTTATTTGTTTGTTTATTTGTTTCTTTGAGACGGTGTCTCACTGTGTCGCCCAGGCTGGAGTGCAGTGGCGCAATCTTGGCTCACTGCAGCCTCTGCCTCCCAGGTTCAAGCAATTCTCCTGCTCACTGCAACCTCTGCCTCCCAGGTTCAAGCAATTATCCTGCCTCAGCCTACCAAGTAGCTGGGATTACAGGTGCCCGCCACCATGCCTGACTAATTTTTTTGTACTTTTTGTAGAGACAAATTTTTGCCACATTGCCCAGGCTTGTCTTGAACTCCTGAGCTCAAATAATCCTCCCGTCTCAGCCTCCCAAAGTGCTGGGATTACACGTCCATCCAATCAAAGGCTTCCTGACTAATGGAAAAGCCGCTAGCTGCATCCTTCAGTTCTGTTACCTTTAAGGGAAACTTTTTCTTAAAGCTCAGTGGGATACTGTGGGAGACAGTCAATGTACAATGGAGTAAACAAAGAGAAAGAAAGAGAACAAAGTGGTTACTTGCTTACTTCTCTGGTTTCAAATTCCGACAATTTCCAGCAAAGGGCTCCAGATCCTCCTTTAACGACCTATCACAACACTTACTCACTGACGACAAGGAATATTCTTCTTCACAACCAGCCAAACCCCGGATGCGGCTTAAAGCTAGTTCTCGTCTGAGCCCAGGGAGCATGGGGCAAAACCAGTCACGTTCATCTTAAACCTGGAAACAGCTGTAATCTCCGCCTGCTGAGAGTAGGAGATTCACAGGATTTGATCTAGTTTTAGAATCATTTGAACTGTATTGATCTCGTCGTATCTGTTCTGGTTCTGCCCAATTCAAAAGCACAGCTTAGATGAACCTTTAAGATTCTCAAAGATGATGAAACTCCTGGAATTGTTTATTATTTCCCAAATCCTTGACCCTTGCTGTGACACTAAATGAAGAGTCAGAACACGCAAGACACAAAATAAACTACTCCGTGTTCTCCGTTTCTTTTAAGAATTCTCTTAAGGAACCCCCGTGAGACCCTGTGGCTCCCAGGACCAGCGGTGACGTTGCTGGTTCGGACCAGCAATAAACCCTCCCGCTGGCTCCCTGTTCGTTTTTATGACTTTGTATATAGCAAAGGAAATGCCCAAACTATGTAAGGTCTCACCTGCCTTTCAAGCCGTTTCCTGTTTCTTTTTTGAGACCAGGTCTCAGTCTGTCGCCCAGGCTGAAGGGCAGGGATATGATCGTAGCTCACTGCAGCCTCAACCTCCCAGGCTCAAGCGACCCTCCTGACTTGGCCACCCACCGGGACGACAGGCGTGCACCACCACACCCGGCTAATTTTTTAAAAACATTTTTTGTAGAGATGAAGTCGCACTATGTTGCCCAGGCTGAACTCCTGAGCTCAAGTGATCCTCCTGCCTTGGCTTCCCAAAGTGTTGGGATTACATGTGTGAGCCACGGTGTCTGGCTCAGGCCCTTTGAGAGCTTTTCTTCTGCTTTTTTTTTTTTTTTTTGAGATGGAGTTTCACTCTGTTGCCCAGACTGGAGGGCAGGGGCATGATCTCGGCTCACTGCAACCTTCACCTCCTGAGTTCAAGCAATTCTCCTGCCTCAGCCTCCTGAGTAGCTGGGATTAACCCCGGCTACTTTTTTTTTTAATTTTTAGTAGAGACGGGGTTGCGCCATGTTGGCCAGGCTGGCCCTGAACTCCAGACCTTAGGGGATCTGCCCTCCTCCACCTCCCAAAGTGCTGGGATCACAGGCATGAGCCACCACGCCCGGCCCCTATAAGAACTTTTTATTTCCCTTGAATTCAAACCCAAAACTCTTAGCTCAGGTGAAAATTACTGGACCAGGAATGAAAACAATGGGATGCTCCCCCACGACCCCAGTCTACGTGCACTGTTAGTGCTGAAAAGAATGAGTTTGTCCTGGGATGCAGCCGGACAACACTGGAATGTTGCAGAGGCCTGCTCATGGGAGTCATTTGGTAAATTAGTTGGTGTTCCCGAGGTTTTCACGGTGGGCCACTGGAGGAGCAGCATGGTTTGGTTGGAGTGAACCTCTCTGTAAGGCCTGTATTCCTGCCACAGGTCACCCCCCAATGCCTTTGGAGGCCAGAGTAAAATGCCAGCATTTGGATGGGGTGGGATGGGTCACTTCAAGCTGTCATTTCTCTCCCATGGGACCTACTCAGCGACTCCTGGGGATGGGAGGGGTGAAGGGTGCTCGCAAGGGGACAGGAGGCTGGAGAAAGCAAGTAGCCCACTGTTTGGGAAGGTGGGACTCTAGGGCACAGCTTCGTCCATCACTGGACGCTGAAAGGGTGTCTGAAGAAGCCTCAAAACATTTCCTGAAAAACCCAGAGTCATTTCTGTGGAAGCTCTTCCACACAATGGCATAAATCAGGAGCAGGAAGAGCGCTGGCATGTCACAGTCCACCCGGCAGCATCTGGAATCTCTCCGGGGAAATATTAATTGCTGGCCTTTGTGGGTCTGCTTATTTCTACAGTCTGGCCTGCAGAGACAATAAACGCTGACTGTCCTAAGACAGGAGCCACTTGATTAATCACCAGTTGCTACTTCTGACCCTTGGCCCCAGCTGGGGAGCAGGGCTCTCCACTCTGGGAACCTGGGATTTGTGAGCACACACACAGCACTCTGCAGTTTAAGCCCATGCTCTTGGCTCACATGTGGCTACAGAAAGGAATTTTATTTTATTTTTTATGTATTCATTTATTTATTTATTTTAGACGAAGTCTCACTCTGTCGCCCAGGCTGGAGTGGAGTGGTGCAATCTCGGCTCACTGCCACCTCCATCTCCTGAGTTCAAGTGATTCTTCTGCCTCAGCCTCCTGAGTAGCTGAGATTACAGGCACACACCACCATGCCTGGTTAATTTTTGTATTTTTAGTAGAGACAGGATTTCACCATGTTGGCCAGGCTGGTCTCAAACTCCTGACCTTGTGATCCACCCGCCTTGGCCTCCCAAAGTGCTGGGATTAAAGGTGTGAGCCACTGCGCCCAGCCCAGAAAGGAATTTTAAAAATCAACATGTTGCACCTGAAATCTTTTGTTTGGAGGAAGAGAATAGTAATGTAGCCCTTAATTTCTTTTTTTTCTCTTTCTTCTTTAAAACAAAATCTCAGCACAAGCAACCGTATTTGTTTGGCATTGGTTCAATTTTTCATTCATATTTTACCTTATTCCAGAAAGTATTTTATACAGTGAGCACAATTATCATTTAATTTGCCAGTAGCTGGCAGGACCCTGAAGGAATGCAAAATCCCTGAGGAGCCTGTGGTTCTTTTGGGTGAAAAGTAGCACCTGGTAGCAAGCCAAAGGGCGTAAAGTATGAACTGAAAAGAAAAGAGGCATCACAACCGAGATGAAATCATCTTGCCTCTCTGTTGGGGCTGGCCATGACTGAGAAAAAGGCTCACTGATATCCTGTGGGAAACAAAAATCATCTGGCATGAACTAACTATGGTGATATGGCTCGGATATTTGCCCCTCCAGATCTCATGTTGACATGTAATCCCCAGTGCTGCAGGTGGGGCCTGCTGGGAGGTGACTGGATCATGGCCGCAGATCCCTTATGAATGGCTTAGCATCATCCCTCGGTGATCAGTGAGCTCTTGCTCAGTTAGTTCATGTGAGGTCTGGGACCTCCCCCTTCTCTCTCTTGTTCCCGCTCTTGCCATGTGACATGCCTGCTCCCTCTGCACCTTCTGCCATGATTGGAAGCTTCCTGAGGCCTCACTAGAAGCCAAGGAGATGCTGGCATCATGCTTCCTGTATGGCTGCAGAACCATGAGCCAATTAAACCTCTTTGTAAATTACCCAGCCTTAGGTATTTTTTTAATAGTAATGCAAAATGTACTAACATATGAGTATCTTCAAAGTAAGGCCACATAAGTGAATGAAATTATCTCCTTTGTCCCATGTGCATATATTTCAGAGATTGAATAATGGTTAGTACTGACGTCATACCCTTAATCTCTGACCTGAAGAAGAACTCACATACAAGTAACACTGTACAAATGACTGGCAAGAATGCATCAGAGGCTGGGCGTGGTGGCTCATGCCTGTAATCCCAGCACTTTGGGAGGCCCAGGCAGGCAGACTGCTTGAGACCAGAAGTTTGAAAGCAGCCTGGCCAACACAGTGAGACCCCGTCTCTACTGAAAATACAAAAAATTAGCCGGGCGTGGTGGTGCACGCCTGTAGTCCTAGCTACTCAGGAGGCTGAGGCAGGAGAATTGCTTGAACCTCTGGGAGGCCTGTTAAAAAGCAGGCCACATAGCAGAAGGTGAGGGTTACCACCTGAACTCTGCCTCCAGTCAGATCAGCACCAGCATTAGATTCTCATAGAAGCACAAAGTCTATCGTGAGCTGCGCACGTGAGGGATCTAGGTTGCACGCTCGAGAGAATCTAATGATAAATGGAACGCACTGGAATCTTCCTGAAATCATCATCCCCCACCACCACCCTCGGTCCGTGGGAAAACTGTCTTCCATGAAACCAGCCCCTGGTGCCTACAGGCTGGGGATTGCTGCTTTCTAATGTGGTCCGGAAAGGAAACATTGCCTGGAGTCTTTGACGTTAGCTGTGATGGGAGGTGACATGGATACACCTTGAGTCTGGATTTCAATGAAAAAGCCTTTGTTGATGCTTCGTCTAAAGATGCACAGTGAAAGGAGCCCTTCTTATCCTTTTGAATTACTGCAGACGGTGTTTAACCCAAAACTTTCAGTGAGGTGATGCCGTCCCCTCCCCACCAGTCAGCAACATTTGAACAGGGAGAAGAGACAACTATGGCACCACGCTGGCTTCAGAGAATGCAAACATGGCCGCGGCCCCGTTCCTGCTCTGGGGAAGGTCTCCATGTGGTAGAAGAGAGTCCAGAACATACAGATCCCGGCAGAGGCCGGAACAAACTGAAGAGCATTCTGCCCAGGTCGAATCTGTTCACAGGGGAAGTGACAGTCTGTATCGCAGAAAACGGGGGGAAGCTCATTCTAAGTGGAGGGAACTCAGGGGCAAAGACTCAGAGTCACAAGAGGGTCTGGAATGTTTAGGGGACACTGAGGCTTCAGTGTGGCTGCAACACAAGGGAGGTGACATTTTAGGATAGGAAGGGACGTTGGGACCCTGACTGGTATTTGGGATTGGACTATGTCGAGCTCAGCATGACCTGCTTAGCTGTTTAAAAGCAATCCAGTTGTGAAAGGAAATGATCACATTTGGTTTGACGGAACCTAATTCTGGTGGTTCAGAGGACACACCGAAGAGAGTGCAGAAACAGAAGCATGCACTGACAGGGAGAGAAAAAAGGAACCTGCAGTGGAGTCCCCATGAAAGATGCTGTGGGCCTGACCCGAGGAGGAGAGCGAGGTCAAGTTCAACACTGTCTCCCGGGTCCTGCAGGAGCCCGCTTCCTTCAGAGGGTCTGGGGTCCTCTCGGGATTGCTGGTAACACAGTGGTAACTGTGTTACATATTCTAAATCCAAATATATCTAATCTAAATCTAAACATATCTAAACATAGAAAAGGTATAGTAAAAACTATTATAATCTTATTATAATCCCACAGTGTTATGGGACCACCATTATACCTGCAATCCTTTTTTTGTTTGTTTGTTTTTGAGATGGAGTCTCGCTCTGTCCCCCAGGCTGGAGTGCAGTGGTGCGATCTCGGCTCACTGCAAGCTCCGCCTCCCGGGTTCACGCCATTCTCCTGCCTCAGCCTCTGAGTAGCTGGGACCACAGGCACCTGCCACCACGCCCGGCTAATTTTTTTGTATTTTTAATAGAGACAGGGTTTGACCGTGTTAGCCAGGATGGTCTCGATCTCCTGACCTCGTGATCCGCCCGCCTCGGCCTCCCAAAGTGCTGGGATTACAGGCGTGACCTGCGGTCCATTCTTAATGAAAACGTCCTTCCCATGGTCTCAAGCAGCCCCACTCCCGACGCCACTGGCTGTTTTCACAGGTCGGAGTTAGGGGCCTCCGGAATCTATCAGCTGTGTGTTTGAGAAGTGGCTATGAAGAAAGCAGAGAAATGGGACATGTGGAGGAATGTGTGAGAGGGAGAAACTTTCAAAGTGTAACTGGAGATGCAGCAACATCATCTAATGAGCAGGAGTTCTGAATGATTCAGGAGCAAGAGGGTATATGCAAAAGACCAATGATCCCTGAGAAGACAGAACCAACCCGGAAACATGAACCCTTGAAAGAAGGGAAAGACACGTCCCCCACTGCAATAAGAAGGGACAAAAGAAATGGGTGGAAACAGGTTGTTTAGTGAATAACAGAAATGGGTGAAAAACAGGTTGTTTAGTGAATAAGAGAAAGGGTGGAAACAGGTTGTTTAGTGAATAAGAGAAATGGATGGAAACAGGTTGTTTAGGGAATAAGAGAAATGGGTGGAAACAGGTTGTTTAGGGAATAAGAGAAATGAGTGGAAACAGGTTGTTTAGGGAATAAGAGAAATGGGTGGAAACAGGTTGCTGGGTGATAAAATGGGGGATTTTACATCTGAGGGGCTCAGGGGGAGTCTTCAGGAAGACATGCTGACTGGCATTTAATGCAAAGCATTTGAATTGTGCTGGTTTCCACCTTCAGTAGACCCGTTTCAGAATCATTGACTGATGACCTCTCGTTCATTCCCCAAACAAACATGTACTAAGTGCCGGCTCCTGTACTGGCTGTGCCAGGGAGATGGCAGGATGCAAAGATTAAAAGGCAATGATGGACAAGTGTGGTGGTTTACACTTGTCATTCCATCACTTTGGGAGGCTGAGGCAGGAGGATCCCTTAAGGCCGGGAGTTTGAGACCAGCCTGGCCAACACAGTGAAGGCCCATCCCTTACAAAGAATAACACAGTCAGGCATGGTGACACATGCCTATAGTCCCAGCTACTCAGGAGGCTGAGGCAGGAGGATCACTTGAGCTCTGCTGGAGTTTGAGGCTGCAGTGAGCTATGATTGCACCACTGCACTCCAGCCTGGGTGACAGAGCAATGAGATCCTGACTCTAAAAAAAAGGGCAATGATTTTTCAAATTCTATACAAAGGAAGGTAACTCACACTACCCAAGAGCTCTGAAGGACTTTGCCAAAATTGAGGAGTTGGCCAGACAGAGAGAAGAGCATGGGGGAAGGGGGGGCGGGGGGCTTGACCACGTGCGGACAGGCAGATTCAGTAACTGTTAACACACGGGAAGTTGACCGGTTGTAACAGACAGTGGGGAAATGGGCGTGCGTAAAAACTGGGAACAGCGCGCCTGGAATCCCGAGGACTGGTCCTGGTTCTCAGAGTGAGGACGTGCCGTCACCACGAAGCCAAGCGTGAAATTTGGGGTAAATTTCTCCCTGAAGACCCCTTTTAAGCAATGTGAGGGTCCTCCTAGATTGAAAGTATAACCTAAAATTGCGATTTGGGCCCCTAGGTTATGTTTTTTGGAAGAGTCTGCCTGTCATATTGAGTATAAGACATTAAAGCCACAAACCGAATTTCTGTCTTCTAATCCTCTGTATAATTTGTGACCTTCCCTGCCCTCCCCAAGTCCCTCTCTGCCTCCGGCTATGCCAACTACAGACTTTTAAAGAAACTCACTTCGTTCTCCAAAGGTGCCACTAGCACAGCTGAGAAGTGCTTTAAGCCTGAGGATGGTAAAGTCCCTCCGTGGAGACAGAGTAGGGATGGAGGATGAGTATCAGTGCTGAGTCTGATCTGGGCACACTGAAGTTTCCCCCCAGCCCATCCAGGCATGAAGCAGCTGCAATCCACAATGGCCCTGGGAGAAACCACTGAAGGATGCCCTTCAGCATCCACAGCAGGAAAATGAGGCCACAGAGAGCTGTAAAGAACCTTAGAGACGGAGGCTGAAAAAGATCCAGATAGACCCAGGATCAATTCTCACATCTAGCTCAGTAATGAGCAGGTGGACTGATGAAACTTCTAGTAAACAAAGGCACACTACACTTAGGATAGTTGTTATGGTGTGCACAGACATATGTCTGACCCACATCAAACCATCAGAGGAAGCATGCACAGATGACTCCCTAGGCCTCAGTTTCCTCACTAGTAAAAGAGACAACTTTAATGAGTTGGTATATGCAAATGAGTTATGTGCAAATGAAATAAGGTATGCAAATGAGTTGATGTACATAAATGAGCTGATACATGTAAATGATTGATGTGTGTGAATGTATTATGTATGCAAATGAGCTGTTGTATGTAAAGCACTTAGACCAGCACTCAGCACCCAGCCCTAGGGAAGAATTTTCAAATATCAATGCTGAGTCAGAAATACAGGTAATAAGTGCTTGACATAGTTCTTGTCACAAAGAGTGACCCAACCTGACTCCTTAGAAAAACAGTTTCCTAACCTAGTTTTTGTGTGCAGATGACTGCCGTTCTCCTTTCAGGTTTGCTCCTGTCCCAGGGAAGAGGGGAGGTACACACACCAAATGGCTTCCCTCTATATCTGTAGCTGCCCAGGCTGCTCCCCAAATGTCCAACTCGTCTCAGCCACCCACCTACTTACTGTTGATTTGTGCATGCACTATTGCTGTTTCATTATTAATAAGCCAAGATGAAGCTGGAAACTGTTTTGTGCTGTTGAATTTCAGCACTGCTTCCTGTCTGCCTAATGCCCCTTGTGATAAACAGCCATCCATAGGCTGAAAAGATTCCAGCTCCCAGAGTACCTGGTGACTGGTCTCCAGGGTAGCACCTGTCCTGTCTCTGAGGCACTTTGGTTTCTCCTAAGGGGTCTAGGGCCACCTTCTGTTCCTCGCATCTGCACAGGCTGCTATCAGCCAGGTGTCCCATGGGGCTAGAAGGGGCATGGCCTGTATCACGCCTTAGCACGGCTCCCCTTAGCGGCTGCAGTTTTGGAGGTGAGACCACCCAAATCCAGAATCTCTTCTCTCCAGAGCACACGGGAGTCTGCAGAGGCTGTCCCTGTGCTGTGGGGACAGACAGTGAGGGGCAGTGATGAGAGCGTGGGGAGCGGAGGGAAGGAGTCTTCAGTGGAGACAGCCCATCTGACAGCAGGTTTAACAACTTGAAATTTACACGTCAGGCTTCCTCGAGAGGGGAGAGACTGACAGGTTGACAGGTTTGCATTTCCCACTTTTCCAGAAACTTATGGGGTCCCTGAGAACCTCCGCGAAGTGCGCTGAGACGTTTTCAACCTCCACACTCTGTGAATGCAACACAAAAGCCAAGTTCCTGCTTTACTCTTTTCCTCATGTAATTAGGAACCGAGAGTATCATAAGGAGATCAACACCCAGTAATCTCTGAATCTTAAAACAACCGCCACAAATGTCACGGCAGAATTAAAATAAAGTAATACCATAAGGTACGTTTTTCTCTCACAGGAAAGAAAGAAAAGAGCAAGCTGTCAGGCAGCACTCCACGCGTAGCGCAACAAGTCTCTCTCCTCGCTCAGGAGAAAGGAAACTCCTGTAAGGCAGGACCTATGTCTGGAGGGTATCTGGGTCTCCTTCCAGAAGGGAAAAAGTCCCTGGCCAATAGCAGATGTTCAGTGAATTGACGCAAATGAGCATCTATGTATCCACATGAATAAATGCAAAAAGGGGCAAGTAAGACACAGCCCCTTTCATCCACAACTCACGGTCTGGAGTAGGGGACACAGGCACGGTGCCTGGAGGAGGGACAAGGGGGAGGGTTGCAGGTGGCAGGTGACACGGGAGCTGGGCCTGAGGACTGGGCAGCATGTTTCCAGACCAGAAAAGTGAATGAGAGATGAGCATTCCCTGGCAGAGACGACGGCAGACGAACAGACAGGGAGGCACGGGAGGGCCTGCGCGTCAGAAACGTGGGATGTGCCACTAAAATCTGTCTGGAGCCAAAATATTGAAGATACTGATTGGGGAAAAAAAAAATAGACCAACAGGAACAAATCAAAAAACCTTGTTAGGCTCGGTGTGGCGGCTCACGCCTGTAATCCCAGCACTTTGGGAGGCTGAGGCGGAAGGATCACTTGAGTCCAGGAGTTCAAAACCAGCCTGGGCAACATAACAAGACCCCCATCTCTACAAAAACAAAAACAGGCTGGGCACGGTGGCTCATGCCTGTAATCCCAGCACTTTGGAAGGCCAAGGCGGGTGGATCAGGAGGTCAGGAGTTCAAGACCAGCCTGGCCAAAATGGTGAAACCCCGTCTTTACTAAAAATAAAAAAATTAGCCAGGCGTGGGGACACGCACTTGTCTCCCAGCTGCCTGGAAGGCTGAGGCAGGAGAATCGCTTGAACCTGGGAGGTGGAGGTTGCAGTGAACTGAGATTGCGCCACTGCACTCCAGCCTGGGTGACAGAGCAAGACTTTGTCTCAAAAAAAACCCAAAAACAAAAACAAAACAAACCAAAAACAAACAAACAAACAAAAAAACCTTGTTACTCACTGTAGTAAAAACAGAATTTCTTAAATTTTAATTAATTAATTTTCTTTTTTTGAGACAGGGTCTCGCTCTGTGGTCCAAGCTGGAGTGCAGTGGTACAATCACGGGCTCACTGGAGCCTAGACTTCCCGGGCTCAAGTGATTCTCCTGTCCCAGCCTTAGCTGGGATTACAGGTAGGTGCCACCACGGCTGGCTACTTTTAAATTTTTGCAGAGATAGGGTCTCCCTACGTTGCCAAGGCTGGTCTCCACTCTGGGCTCAAGCGATCCTTCTGCCTTGGCCTCCTAAAGTGCTGGGATTACAGGCATGAGCTACTGTGCCTGGCCAAATTTTAATTTAAATACCCCGTGTCTGCACACACACAGACTGAGAAAACACACGATGAGGTTCAGTGTGTACCATATAACAACGAGCAGTTGTTTTCCTTACACAACTGACAAGAACTCTGCCTTGACTCCGGTCAAGGATTTGAGAGTATCTCCTGTAATACTAAATCGCCTAGACAGAAAAGTGCATTCAGTCACTCTCTCCCCATCTTTTCACCACTTCTTAAGCCTGGAGGTTGACGAGACGCTGGGTCTGAGGGGCTTCCGAGTGAAACAGTGTCATGTATTTTGCCTTTTGCAAATAAATGAGTTTTCCCCGACATTATGTTGTTGTCCAGGTAAAGAGTAACTGAAGTGACTCAGAGTGAACGTTCAGAGACTGCGACCTTCTGAGCTCTGATCCCTGTGGCTAGACAAACATGTATCTAGCACCTTCCATCATCCAGGAGGGACCTGGTTCACGTAATCCCTGTCTTCAGAGAGCCCTCAGTCTCAAAGGACAAACTCCACACAGAGAAATCAATGCCCACGTAGAACCCAGCAGCGCAAGAGGCCTCAGGGGCGGGAGGGAACGCCCTTGGGGAAGTGGGGTGAAGGAAAAGCATCGAAATTAAAGCTTGAAGAAGAAGGATGAATTCAGAGCAAAGGAGGAAGATGGGGAGGGCACTGCCCAGGCAGGTCAGAGCCTGAAGGTGGGAGAGAGTTGTGTCCTCTTTGCAGCACCAAAAACTACTCACTGAAGTCAAGGGGGCAGGCGAGAGAAGCATGGACTAGAGGCCAGGGAGCTCCCTGCAGCCCTGGGCAGGGCGGGGGGAATTTGGACTTTGGACTGAGGGCAATGGAGAGCAAGGAATGGGGGAGCCATGTGACCAGCTACACAGGAGTGGATTGAATAATCTTGGTTGGAATGGAGGCAGGGTGGCCGTGGGCTTCTCCAGGCTCAGTCCTCTACTGAGTCCCCTACTGAGTCCTCTACTGAGCCTGGGAGTCACTCCAGTCCTCTAAAGAGAAACCTACGAGGCTGCAGTTGATCACCCACTGGCCCTGTGTCTCAGCTGTCATCTGTTTCATGCTGCTCCAGCTCTGACGCCAGGACCCTACTTTTCTAAGAATCAAGGGCCTTCGCAGTACCCAGGATGGATTTCTTGCTCCTGAAACCCCAGGTTGCCAGTGACCAGCCTCCTAGTAACCGCTGCCATTCCCCCTCAATTCTACCCTCTGCCTGTTTGAGCTTGGAGGGTGGTTGACTAAATGCCTTACCTCTAGTTAGATGGACATTCCCTGAGATTGGCCTCAATTTGGACCTTTAGCCAAAATTACTGTAGCTCACCTGTGCTTCTTCCACTTATAGGTTTAAATCCTAGCTGGAGACCTAAATATGGACTCACCCCACCTGTTACCCATCTCTTGAACAGACATCGAAAGCTTCTGCACCCGTAGATCACGCAGGAATTTTAGTCCCAGCCTCTCCTGGTCTGGAATATCCCACCAAGCGCTGAGCTCCCGGGACTGACAGAAGGAAGAGGTGCTCCCACAGCCCCAAACCAGGCCTCATACCTCACTTTCTCCACAGTCATGGGAGCCTCACAATTACCCTCTGAGGAAGTAGGATTCATTTTCCTGTTTTGCAGATAAAGAACTTCAGGTGAGGCCCAGAAAAACTGAGTATCTTCCCTAGCGTCACACAGCAAGTGAAAGAGGAGAGCTGGGGCCTGCAGCTGCGATGATGGCAGAGATGGCGAAGGCGATGATGGCAGGAGGCTTCGTTGCAGCTCCACGGGCGCAAAGAGAGCTGGATGGCCTTAGCTTTCCAATTCAAGTCTACTTAAAATCTACGCACCCATTCGGACTGTTCTGCTAAGTGAAGGTTAACCTATATGAATACCAGCTGCTGATATTATCCAACTTATTTGGAATGTTCTAGAAATCTACAATTGTTTAAAAACTGCACCGTTTTTGCTTAAATTGCAGAGCAAGTGTCCCACATACATGGCCTGGCACTTTTGCGGAGGCACTCAGAGGTGTTAGGTGAGTGTTCCTGGGTGACACAGGAAGTTAGCACATGGCACAGATGGAGACAGATGTTCCTTGTCCCTCATTCCCAGTGTGTGTTACATGATGTAACCCTCAGGTGGGGTTAATTTGGGAGAATGGGCCCTTCTGACTGTGAGTTCCACGCTGCTGGGAAAATGGGATGACTGTGGTGAGCCATCGCAAGAGTGGGGAAAGGTAGAAATGAAGCATTTTCGTAAAGGTTAATGTGCTTGGCTGGGCACGGTGGCTTATGCCTGTAAGCTCAGCTACTTGAGAGGCTGAGGTGGGAGGATCACTTGAGCCCAGGAGTTCGAGACCAGTCTTGATGATATAGTGACTTTCATCTCAAAAAAAAAAAAAAAAAAAAACCTAATTAAAAACAAAACAAAAACAAAAATGCCAGGTGCAGTGGCTCATGTCTGTAATCTCAGCAATTTGGGAGGCCAAGGCAGGCAAATGGTTTGAGCTCAGGAGTTTGAGACCAGCCTGAGCAACATGGCAAAACCCCGTCTCTACCAAAAAAAAAATACAAAAATTAGCCAGGTGTGGTGGCACATGCTGGTAGTCCCAGCTACCTGGGGGGCTAAGGTGAGAGGATTGCTTGAATTTGGACGTTGAGCCTGCGGTGAGCTGTGTTCACGCCAGTGCACTCCAGTCTGGGTGACAAAGCCAGACCCTTTCTCAACCAAAAAAAAAAAAAAAAAAAGGAAGAGGAGGAGGAGGACGAGAAGGAGAAGAAGAAAAGATTGATGTGCTAAAATTTGGACATTTTTGTTCAACAGCTGTTTCACAGAGGAAGCAGGTCATAGCATAGCCAGCATTGCCAGGCAGACGTAAGACTGTCCACCCGGAGCCAGTGCCCCCAGCAAGCCGGAGCGCTGACTCGGGACTGCATCTCCATCTCTTTGGAAACGATGGGCCTGTTAACAAGTCTCCGATTTTCTTGGCAATGCACCTCTCCCTACTCTACTCCCTGGGCAAATCCCTACACAGTCTCCATTCTCTAAGCTGTTTGTTGAATATGCAGGTCACTTTTCTCCCCTAGAAACTGCAAAATGATTGTGAAATCAGTGGTCCACAAAATGAACCCCCCAAAATCGTCATTTCACAGGCTTTATCTATAATCGATAAACCCCGATAAACCCTGAGTCAATACTCGGTAAATATGGCTGGGTGAAGGGCTCCCCGCCTCCCCGGCACTGGGTTTGACAGGGGTTGCGTCTGGATTTGAGGCCTGTCATTTTCTGTGTAACTTGGTCTTGGCTTGTTCTCCTAAATGCTCGCTGATGCTTCCTACAAACCATCAAAAAATGCAGGGGCGACATCTGTCTGTCTTTCCGGCCTTCTTGTAGGGTAGCATCTTCCATGCAGGCAGATGCTCCTGAGCACCCCAGTCCTGGTACCCCCTTCATCTGAGCAGTCGCTTCCTGACCACCAACCGCCTGCTCATCCGAGCCCCCCCTGGAAGTTCTGAGTTTAGGGCCAGAGAGGACAGGGGTCTGCCAGTCTGCTGGTGGCCGCTGTAAGAGAGAAAGCTGGCCTGAAACCAAGAATTAAGCCAAAATGTGGGAAGAAGCACAAATAAGAGACGAGAAGAGAAGCGTCCGGAGCACTCGGGAGATCCTAGTTCCGGGCGTTCATGACCTTCTCGTGCTCTGGTTCCACCAGACATCACAGTTTGAATTTCTATTGCTTGAAATGAAAAGAATTCCCTTCTTTCTCCTTTATTCCCCTCCTCCCTTCCCCATTCCAGAATACAGCACCTTCCAGGACACACGTTATCCAAGAATCCCGCCTATCCCTGGTGCTTCTCGCCTATCATAACAGGGGCATTCTCAGAGGAGACTAGGAAACACTGGAATTTTGAAGGAGATGACGTTTCTCCCTCTGCGGCAAAAGCAAAACAAAGAAGGCCCTGGTGTCGCCATTCGATGGAAGAACATGGCCCGGTTGAGCGGATGACTTTCTATATGACCGTGAGCAAACCCCTCGCTTCAGCCCAGCACAGAGAGGAAAAGCCCAGCTTCCTCATCACATACATTCAGGGGAGTTCTCTGCAGAAGCAAAGCATGTGTGAGTTCTTTGCAGAGGGGTGTGTATGAGCACACATGTTTTCCATGCCATTGTGGCTCACGCATGTGAACTAACTGCAGGGCAACCACATGCAGCACATCAAAGCGCTAAAATGAGAGCACAGGTGCAGCCTTCCCTGGCTGCTGCACTATCGGTTGTCCTCACAAGGCGGTATGAATACTGTAGGAATATTAGCGTCTACTCAGTGACAAAGAAGGAGGGAGAAACCTCACCAGGAAGCCAATTATCTGGGACAAGTTTCAGCCTTATCTGCCATGATAAGCCAGAGTGATGGTCATAATAACAGGTATTTTTAGTTTGAGCTATCTACCTAAAGAATGATTTTTAACTCTTTCTGATAGCAATTTCTGGAATCCTTAAAGATAGAGACCATGTTTAACTCATCGGGGTATTCCCAAAGTAACTAGCACACAGAAGATCCATAATACATGTCTTCTGAATGAATCAATGGATGACCAGATGGACTAAGAGGTGACGGGTAAATGATAGGGAAAAGCAGGGAAAAAGTCATATAAGGACTGTGCTATACTCCACATCTTAGTGTTTTTCAGTTCAGGGAGTTCTGTCTGTCTGACATCTGGCTAAGCATTCTCAGGGACATGAATGCAACACGAACAAAGATTCCCACCGTCAAGTAGCCTAAAGACTCAGCGGAGGAGAAAACCTGTACCCATGAAGTGGTGACAGCGACAGAGTGGCGAATGGTTAGTGAGAGAAATCTGGGCAAGGGATAGTACATGAGACAAAACGGAGAAAAGAGGGGGCTCAGCAGGGGACAGGGGTGGGACACTGGAGGAAGAAGGCACTTAGCCAGATCTGGAAAAGTAGGTGGGTTTGGACACAAGAGATAGAGGGGTCCATGATCGAAGGAAAGTAAAAGCAGAGGCCAGACAGGGAAGAAAGCCATGATGGGCTCCAGAAATGCTCCCTCTCCCAGCAGTGTCCCCACAGACCATGGCTCGACAAATACTCACAACACATCTCTTTAAACAAAAGCTGAAATGCAAACATTTCTGTGGTCACTGTCTGGTGCTCTAGACACAGAATTCTCAATGAAATGGAATCACCCAGGTGTCTCCATATAATCTAGGCTGGGACTAAACAGCCCGTCAGCTCCCGGGGTGTGTCCTCACCTTGGCTTCGGCTCTCAGTTTTCACGACTCTGGAGTAGGGCTAAAGATTCGTGGTTTTTCCTCCCACGGAATTTAGGACTTTTGTTTGTTTGTTGTGGTCTTTCCAAAGTCATTTTGAGTATTAATGTACTTTCACTGGTGTGTTTAGGGCAGGGAAACATAAGTCACGCGGCAATCCATATATAAAAATCCGCATAAAAAATCCATTTATGAAACAACACAGTGACAACCGCAAAGCTATCTGAGATGATGAGGGAAGAGAGCCTGGGACTGTCAGTGGCAGAGGAGGATGACCAGCTTCCGCCTCTGCCACAGCCCCCTGCCTGCCACCCCACCAAGGCAGCTGCAGCACACCAGCCAGAAACATTTGCTTACTGTGCCTCTTCTGCTACCAAAATGACCACATAAGGTGCCTAGAGAGAGACAGTCTCAGGCAGCCGTCCAGAGGACAGGTTCCAGAGTTGGGGTTCATAGCCCAGCTCCACCACAGACCAGGCATGTGATGCTGGGCAGATTCCTTAGATCTGGTCCAGCTTCCTCCAACGTGAAAGAGGAGTGGTGATGGTGGAAGCTGCCCACAGAGGTGTCATGAGGATGGAGCATTCTGAACAGTGTTTGGCACAAGATGAATGGCTCATATGTTGTATGATTTGGAAAAGAACGGTAGAAACAAAGATATGGTGTCTCTCTATCCACTCGGAAAAGCGGTGTCACCTCTAGGAATTGTTTTGCCCTCTATGAATCTCAGCGTTCTCATCTATGGGTAGCACCTAACAAGCCCCTGCCTCCCAGCACTACCCCACTGCCTACCTCTCAGGGCTGTACTAAGAATCCGGGGAGGCCGGGTGCAGTGGCTCACACCTGGAATCCCAACACTTTGGGAGGCCAAGGCGGGTGGATCACTTGAAGCCAGGAGTTTGAGACTAGCCTGGCCAACATGGTAAAACCCCATCTCCATAAAAAATACAAAAATTAGCCGGGAGTGGTAGCTTGTGCCTGTAATCCCAGCTACTCAGGAGGCTGAGACAGGAGAATCGCTTGAACCCAGCAGGCAGAGGTTGCAGTAAGCCAAGATTGCCCCACTGCACTCCAGCCTGGGCGACAGAGTGAGACTGTCTAAAAAACACACACACACAAAAATTCCAGGAAGATGATATAGGTGAAAGGGCATGGAAACTGTGAGGCCTTATACAGATGTGAAGGATCATCGTAACAGATTGGAAACCAATGTCATCATTCCATTCATTCACCTAGTGCAATGGTTAATGCGTCCATTTGGCTGGGCCCCGGTACTCAGATATGTGATCATATTTCTGTGGAGGTATTTTTTTTAGATGAGATGAGATTAACATTTAAATCAGCTGAGTTTGAGTAAATCAGACCACCTTCCATAACGTGAGTGGGCTTCATCCAACCAGTTGAAGGCCTGAATAGAACCAAAGCTGACTATCCCTGAGCAGGAGGGAATTCTGCTGGTCGGCTGCCCGCCTTTGGACTCCAGCTGCAGCTCTTCCCTGCGTCTCCAGCCTGCCCGCCAACTTCCACAAGCACAGGAGCCAAGTCCTGAAAATCAGTCAATCCCCCACCCCACTGTCCACACACACACATCGTGCTGGTTCTGTTTCTCTGGAGAACTCTGGCTAACACACCTTGTGTTTACTGAGCACCTATGCCAGCTGGGCACTGTGTAGTGCTCTGGATTCCAAGGGGAATGAGAGGGACACGGCCCTGCCCTCATGGAGCTTACATTCAATATGGAGACCCATGGAACATGGAATTATGCAGATCAGTCATCTAAAGGGTGATTAATGCAATGAGGAGAAACTTTGGGGGGTTACAGAAGCACACGAGGCGGCACCCAACCTGGATAACCGGGGGTGGGGGAGGCTGGCAGGGAACGCCTCCCCGAGGAATTGGCATTTCACTGATATCCACAGGATGGACAGGAATCAGCCAAGCAAAGGCCGAGCAGATCCACCCTGGGAGCCTCCAGACAAGAGCCAGCTTCCTTTTGGGCTTCCAGCATCCATTCCTGGCCACATTTTCACCATCTGTTCTTGTAACAGAGCGTGACTGCAGGGTCACATGGCGTGGACATGCGAATGGTGCGTTATTAGTCCTCCAGCACCTCTGAACACCCTGTAGGGTGCTACTTTGCTACTTTTTCACTTTTTATAGAATGGGGAACAAGGTAGGGGAAAGGCCGAGCTACAAACCCTGCTCTCTGTTTTTCTGATTTCCAATGACTAGCTTTTCATGGGTTTCTATAAAAATACCTTCCAGCAAGTATCTTACTGATTGGATTTTCAAAACATTGTCCTTCACAGAAAATCTTCTTGTGCAAATACGATAAAATATGTTCTTAAAATATTTAAAACAGGCCATGTGCAGTGACTCATGTTTGTAATCCCAACGCTTTGGGAGGTCAAGGCGGGTGGATGGCTTGAGTCCAAGTGTTTGAGACCGGCCTGGCCAACATGGTGAAATCCCGTCTCTACAAAAAATACAAAAATTTAGCAGGGCATGGTGGCGTGTGCCTGCGGGCCCAGCTACCTGAGAGGCTGAGGTGGGAGGATCCCCTGAGCTCAGGAAGTTGAGGCTGCAGTGAGCCGTGTCAGGGCCACTGCACTCCAGCCTGGGCGACGAAGTCAGACCCTGTCTAAAATTATATATATACATAAAACAAGGAGCAGATCAAATGCATGATAACGGGACAAAAATGACTGTCCCTCAGCTCTTCACGGGCTAAGGCCTTCCCAGGGCCCTTTGTCCTGCTTCCCAAACTTGAGGGAGAGGGGCACATGGCCAGGCTGTGAAAGCAAATAACCTGTGGGGAAAGCAAGATTCTCCTTTTTCCTGTAAAAACCTGAGAGTTTCCATTGTTGTAAACTCTTCGGGGCTTCCTGCTTTGAAGTTCACACACACACACACACACACACACACAAAAGAGCTTGTAGCAACTTAGTTACTCGTGACAGTCAGTGTGTGAGGAGTTTACAAATTGGTTCCACACTGCCTGATGCCATTCTTGCTTCAGACCCCAGGACATACACACCACTTTTCCGGCGTGTGCCTGGCCCCCAGCAGCTCCTCCACCAATACTGGCTGAACCAATCTCACTACACGGTCTCAGTTCTCTGCTTTTTGCCCCAAGCTGGCCTGAGCTGCTCCAGCCTAACCACGCGCTGTGGGTTTTCAGGGTACATACAGAAAGGGTCCTAAATGCAGGGCCGATGCTGCTGTTTGGGGAAGAGACAGCTGAGCATTTATGGCAGGGTGCTGGTGGGGAGCCAGGGACGGCCTGGGAGCAGCCGGGATGGAGCAGGCAAGAGCACTCATTTGTAAGGCATGCCGTTGTGATCTCACACTGCAGGAGAAAAGAACTCAGAGGAAACGGAAGAAGCTAGCATTGGAAAACAGACCAACGTTACCATCACCGATTTCAGCGAGAAATAACTCTATTAGCTACAGCTGCAACAGAGCACCACTAACAAAGCCACCCAGCGTTCACTGCTGTTGGTTAACAGGCCTCCACTGAGCTACAAGGGGGCAAAATTGATCATCTGAATCTTTGGTTGTGGCACAGAACACAGAGGCAGACTGAGGGAACTGGAAGAGAGATTTGGCAGGAAATTACTAGCACTTAGTGCTACTGTAATTGTTCTATTTTTCGTTGTTTTTCCTGTAATCCCAGCACTTTGAGAGGCGGAGGCGGCCGGATCACCTGAGGTCAGGACTTTGAGACCAGCCTGGCCAAAATGGTGAAACCCCGTCTCTACTCAAAGAAAAAAGAATGTATCAGAATTATTCTCCCTCTTCATAATAATACATTTCGGTTCAATGAAGCATTAGAAAGGGATTCAAATATTTTCTATTTGATACGAACGATTCAGCAGGCAAGAACAGCATTTCCTATTCTGTTTGAGGCACAAAGGAAAACTTTCTAATTAACTCAGCAGTTTGGACTCACCATTTTTTTAATATGAAATATTTCTATCAATCCCATTTTAATGGGATAATTATAACAAATCATGCTTAACTTTCCTTTCATCCATTAACAAGAGAAAGACTACAGAAAGATAAGATGCTGGGAATGTTAGCTTAAAATATACCTACTATTTCCATTCTCTTTATATCAGTAATGGTCTAATTGTGCTGAGCTTAACTAAAATGTGGTTTTTGGACAAAGACTGATCAAAAGCCCTATTCTGGCATCATAATCCATCTTATTGCCCTTTGGTTAATTGAGACAGTAGCATTTATTCCAGAGAGAATTCCCTCATTTTTATCTCATGTTTTTATTCCATAAATCAGGATGCTAATTAGGAATTACAGGTATTCCAGGAGGCCCCAAGGCTGTCTACCAATTATGATAAACGTTGCTAGCTTTTAAAAAGTCCCCTTATAAAAATTATCTTTCTTCTCCTACTACTACTACACACTTACACACACACACGTGCACACACATGTACAAG
Source organism: Theropithecus gelada (assembly GCF_003255815.1). Lineage (NCBI taxonomy): Eukaryota > Metazoa > Chordata > Mammalia > Primates > Cercopithecidae > Theropithecus > Theropithecus gelada. The sequence continues at coordinate 219,348,841 of NC_037668.1, read as the reverse complement.
CCTACCATCTCCATTTAATACCTTAAAATTGAGCCAGTAGAATTGAGATCAAAAGTTGCAAAATGGGGCCAGGTGTGGTGGCTCACGCCTGTAATCACAGCACTTTGGGAGGCCAAGGCAGGTGGATCACCTGAGGTCAGGAGTTCAAGACCAGCCTGGCCAACAAGGTGAAATCCCATCTCTACTAAAAATACAAAAAATTAGCCAGGCGTGGTGATGGGCACCTGTAATCCCAGCTACTTGGGAGGCTCAGGCAGGAGAATCGCTTGAACCCAGGAGGCGGAGGTTGCAGTAAGCCCAGATTGCACCATTGCACTCCAGCCTGGGCGACAAGAGTAAAACTCTGTCTCGGAAAAAAAAAAAAAAAATGTTGCAAAATGGGGGGGAAAGATTAAGAATCTCTTATTCAAATTCTGATTTACAGTTTTCCACAACAAATCATCTTTTACATTCAAAAGTTTAAACTTTTGTCTTCTCCCACATAAGTGGGTCAACAAGTTAGTGCCTCTTGCTGCGCCTCAGTTTCCTTATGTGCACAATGAGAGGACAGGACAAGATGGTCTTCGAGAAAATGCCTCAGTGAGGGATGTGGACACTGTTTCCTCTTTGCCAGTGTGTGGCATGAAGCGCCATCTTCTTCGTGATGTAAAACCCCAGGACAACTCGCACCCTGGGAAGAGCGGGTGGAGCCAAGGACCACTGGGTTCTGGTCATGTCCATGTTTTCACTGTTTCTGCCTCATTTTCGCAGCTGCCTCTTTCAGGACGGACTCTACGCAGTGCTCAATGCCCCATCAAGACTTCACAAGGACAGAATAGAATTTTTTTTTTTTCTTTTTAAGTTCAACCACATTGAGTATCCTTTCTGGCACTGAGCGGGCACTGAAAGGGTACAAAGATGAAAAGACCGTGTTTCCTCCTCCCAAGAAGCTAACAACCTAGTGGGGAAACTGAAACGAACATTCCACTAGAAACGTAAGGGGCTGAACTCTAGCTTGCCCACAGACACGTCTTGTGGAGTATATGTACACATATCAGTGCCTGGAAGGCGTCATGTCCCTGAGACTTCAACAAGAAGGTGTTCAGAAGAGCCTGTCTACTCATATGGAGCAGGCAGGGGAAGTTCAGAGAAGCAGGAAATGCAGGATCTCCACAGAGAAAGTGGATGCTAAATTCGTTTCTCTACTTGCAGCCTGAAAGCTCAATAACAGACCTGGGATATAAGGTAGGACACTCTGGGCTACAGGACCAAACCAGTCCTTCCTGCTCACTGCAGGCCCTTTCATCCATTTTGCTCTGTGTAGACATCTCTGGCCAGGAGAGCCAGAAAATGAGTATTTTGTATGTAGCAACATGCCATCCTATCAGAAATCTGATCTAATTAAACTGAAATGTGCTGCTTACCCCTTCTTCTCCATTTGATCATGAAGACAACAGAAAATGATATCCACACACCCTCCTCAGCAGAATTAAAGGCAATCATATTAATAATGAAGAATGAAAATGGCTTCACACTTTTTGAGATGGAGTCTCACTCTGTCGCCCAGGCTGGAGTGCAGTGGTGGCGATCTCGGCTCACTGCAACTCTGCCTCCTGGGTTCAAGTGATCCTCCTGCCTCAGCCTCCCAAGTAGCTAGGATTATAGGCGCCTGTCACCACGCCCGGCTAATTTTTTGTATTTTCAGTAGAGACAGGGTTTCACCATGTTGGCCAGGCTGGTCTCGAACTTCTGACCTCAAGTGATCCACCCGCCTCAGCCTCTCAAAGTGCTGGGATTATAGGCGTGAGCCACCGCGCCTGGCTCACGCTTTCTTTATACATGTCCTCGTGATGACTTTCCTGTCCAGTAACCTCCAATGGAGAATATTCTCCTAATAGTTCCCTCTCTTTGCAAGAATGGGGACTGCTAAGTTCAAGAGTGGCGTAGCATAGAAGAAAGCGCCTGTGCCTGAGGTCTTCAGGTTTGCCCCAGAAATAGCACGATCCTTCGGGCAGCGCCACCTGCGCTTCCTGAGCTCCGGGCGCCTGGGGTGGCGCTAGCGTGCATACTGCGCATGTGCGGCCCAGAGGCTGGTGAAATCTACATCCGTGGGAAAAAAGAACCCGCGAAGATGAATGAGTCAGAACATTTTTCCCAAGACGCCTTTCTCTTGAGATACGGGTTGAAGGAAGGCTCAAAATAAGAAATAAAGGAAGACAGGGAAAACCACCACCACCACCAACTCTACGTAAGCTTAACTAGGGCGTTCAACGTCACATGAGTTGATTTCCCAGAAGAGCTAACAATTTAATTTACAAAGCTATCAGGCTAACTATAGTGATGAACAGGTATTATTTATGCCGTTCCGGCCCCCTCCAACAGCGAACCAAAATAAAAGAGAACTCACAATTCGCTTTTCCCAACTTTAGTGTTTAAGAATGGAGTTGTGAGTGTAGTGGGATCTAGCGGGATCCAGAATTATCCATCACATTTAAATTCTTTATGAATACTTGAAGTAATGATGTTAACTCTGGCTCAGATCTTTTCTCTTCTCTTTGGTCATGCTTCAGGATGAGGAGGGGCAGCAATAATAATGAGGAACTGGACAATCTGTGTGTAAATAAACTGCACCTTGGTGGGCTGGAAGGCATGAGATTTTTCCCCGGATCCATTCTGGCATCACCTCCTGAACAAGAGAGAGGTATCTCCACTGTTTCTACTTGTTGACTAAGTGAATAACAGCTACAGAAAACAGTATTTTAGGGAGGCTGAGGCAGGAGAATCACTTGAGCCCAGGAGGTGGAGGTTGCGGTGAGCCAAGATCGCACCATTGCACTCCAGCCTGGGCAACGACAGTGAAACTCCGTCTCAAAAAAATAAAAAATAATAAAAACAAAACAAAACAAACACCACAATATGTTAATCTAATTTTTAAAATCTTGTTCTCCTCTTCCTATAAGCAGAATGTAAACTGAAGAGAAATCTTGTCTTTCTCTTCCACACAGTGTCACAAGGACTTAGTAACTAAATGACTTCTACTCTAAAAATGCTCATACATCTGTACAGGAAAAGGGTTTCTGCTAAAAAGCACACATGGTTGTTTTATTCTTTTTTTTCTATGCTTAGTTTACACACTAAACAAAGGACAACTTAGAGTTAAGCTGAATCTAGACAACAAAAGACCTAATGACATGAAGTACATAGTGCCTAAGTGTGTATATATGTTTGTGAGACAGATTAGCAAACATAAGTTTTAATAGACGCCAGAATATGTTGCTACCAGGTTTGGAAAAGAGTGCTGAATAAGAGACAGATTACTTAAAATTAATGATTGAGGAGAACAGAGAATAATGGCTCCTGTTTTTATTGGATAAGAAAGATAATCCGGCCAGACATCCGAGTTTATTTCTAAATTGCAATTCTGATAAGCCCACCAAATTGCCTGCTTTCAGGCTTTACTGCTCAGAGAGGATAAATCTCCATCAAGCACTTCAGAAATACCCAGATGGATGGACATGGGTGGTGGTGGGCATGGGTGGTGATGGGCATGGGTGGTGATGGGCATGGGTGGTGATAGGCTGGTGATGGGCATGGGTGGTGATGGGCATGGGTGGTGATAGACATGGGTGGTGATGGGCATGGGTGGTGATAGACATGGGTGGTGATGGGCATGGGTGGTGATAGGCATGGGTGGTGATGGACATGGGTGGTGATAGACATGGGGGGTGATGGGGATTCACTGTCAACAGACACCCCACAGCTCTTCTGCCCAGATGAGGCTAGGCAGGCATCCTAAGGTTGAGAAGCAGCATTTATGGCCCAAGAGTGCTGGCTGAGGCTGAATGCCCATCAGACATTTTCATGGGAGCCTAGAGTTTATGGAGATCAGGATATATCTTCTCCTTACTGTGCCAGAGTAGCCAACCAGTTCCTGTGTCCTGCCCCGTTCAGTGGCACTTACTACAGTACCTGGAAGACAGCAGGTCTTTAGAGTGATTTGCTGACTGAATCAAGTATGATAAGCCCTCCTTGACCTATTCCCAGCTTAATTTTCTACAATTCCTCTTCCTGTTGCTCCATTCAATTTTTTATGTTCCTTCCAAATTCTAGAGCGTCTGTTCTCTTGATGCTAGGATTCACCCATCAGATTTTTCTGATTTTACCCAAATATGTTTGGGGGGAAAAGGGGTAGGTGCTGATCATAGTCGTTCTTTTGAGGCATCCCTGGAGATTGTGAAGAGAAAGACGGCTCCCTTTCCCTTCGTGCTTCATGTATTTCCTTTCAGGTATTCTTCTGGGAAGAGGAGAACCAACCAACCTACAGGTTGATTGTTATCAATCCAATATGACCGTCAGCATTACCATTCTCACTTTTAAAAATGATGATGCACCATGATGTGGCTGCAGAGCCATACACTTAGCAAGTCAAACAGATAACATGCTTTGCTCTGAAAGCTTGTAATCCAAGACAAAAAGCTCTGACATTAAGCTGTGACATACCAACAAATGAACCTTAAACATGGATGTTAAATAATTGTGCAAACAAATTTCATGAAGAACGTTGACTGACTTAGGAGAAGGGACCGTTTTCAAAGAGATTAGAAGCATCATTTACACATAAGCCAAATCAGTGAAATATAAATGGGGACTAAGCTGCTTTGATCCACTAATCATCTTTATCTGTTTATTAAGAATATCTCTATAAGACTACTTAGTAGTATAATTTCTTTATGTAACTTGAAAGTGAGACAGAATCATTTTAAGCCTACAATCCTGACTTTTCCTTAAACCAGACTGTCCTTCATATTGGCCCAAATTGGTGAGCTTTCTAAGACTGACTGGAATAAAGCACTAAGTTATAAATGCCGTAAGGACAGGTGCTCTGCTTTGTCCATTATTTCAAACCTAAGCCTACTGCTCAGCACAGTACCTGACACATAGGAGGTGCTTAGTAAATATTTGCTGTGGGCCAGGCATGGTGGCTCACGCCTGTAATCCCAACACTTTGGGAGGCCGAGGTGGGCAGATCACTGGAGGTCAGTAGTTTGAGACCAGCCTGGTCAAGATGGAGAAACCCCATTTCTACTAAAAACACAAAAATTAGCTGGGTGTGATGGTGCATACCTGTAATCCCAGCTACTCAGGAGGCTGAGGCAGGAGAATGGCTTGAACCCGGGAGGTGGAGGTTGCAGTGAGCCAAGATTGTACCACTGTACTCCAGCCTGGGGGACAGAGCGAGACTCTGTCTCAAAAAAACAAACAAAAAAAACAAAAACAAACAAACAAACAGAAAACATTGCTGTGTATCAGGAAACATTCGAGGGGCAGAGGATCCTGCGATGTTGTGTGTGTGTGTGTGTGTGTGTGTGTGTGCGTGTGCATGCCTCAACTCCAAGTACAGGGAAGTTACCTCCATTTCTTCCATCTCCATGGCCTCCAGAAAAGCTTTTGCCTCAAGAGGTGCTCAGTGGCCAGCAATGACTCCCTGGTGGTGGTTGGGGAGTGGGGTTGTTGCTGGAAACGGCAGGGAGTGGGAAGGAGGGAAAGGATGGGATAGCACACCTCCCTTCTCCCTCATTCTCTGTATCTATTCTAGGCTGTTATTCCCCTTCCTCCCCCAGTTCTGACTCTGAAAAGTATGTCTTTCCCCACTGGACACAGGCAACTGGTTCCCAACGTTATTGTGCTACCACTGTGGTCCCATGACACTCTTGCCTCCACCTCACATTGTCAAGGTCATGTTTATCTAGCGACAGCCGGTGATACAGTAGGAAATAAAATGGCCAAAAGGTCCTGACTTCTTGCCCTGCTTCTGGAGTCACTGGAAAACCTGTTACCTTCACCGGGTCTCAGTTTTCTTATTTACTAAATAAGAAGTTGCTCTAAATAAACCCATGAAATCCGTTCCTATGGAGGAAGACCTCCCAGGTTTCCAGAGGAAGGTGGTGGGTGGCCGAGGCCTGAGGGGCAGTGGTCGGGCTGGGTGACAACACTCTCACCTTCAGGGCCATCTCAAGCATTGGCGATTCCTGCTCCCCTCCTCCTCTCTGGGAGGCTCCAGGTCAGGTTTAAATAATCAATCAACTTGCTTTTGGGAATTCAATCAAACTTGTCTACCTCAAACCTGCTGATTTATATATAGCACTAATTATTTATGTTCTATATTAAACTCCACTGTATTTCTTGGTGATATTAAAATATAAATTATGCAACAGAGATAAATTGAGGGAAATTTTTCCACATGGGTATAAAGAACTGCTGTTCCTAATTATGGTGCGATATCAGTAGAGGTGGAAAAAGCAGGAGTCTGGGAAGAAGGGCCTTTACTGAGGTCAGGCAGTTTGGCGTCCATATGGTAGGGCAGAGTAAGAGCCTGCTGAAATGGAGGAACCAGATGCTCTGTGCAGGAACAGGCAGGGTCTTGGTAACTTCTTGTTCCTTTTTTTTTTTTCTCTTTTTTATTGAGACAGAGTCTCACTCTGTCGCCAAGGCTGGAGTACAGTGGTACAATCTCTGCTCACTGCAACCTCCACCTCCCAGGTTCAAGCCATTCTCCTGCCTCAGCCTCCTGAGTAGCTGGGATTACAGGTGCGTGCCACCGTACTTGGCTAATCTTTGTATTTTTAGGAGAGATAGGGTTTCACCATGTTGGTCAGGCTGGTCTTGAACCCCTGACCTCGTGATCTGCCTGCCTCAGCCTCCCAAAGTGCTGGGATTACAGGCGTGAGCCACCATGCCCGGTCAACTTCTTGTTTCAATCATGGTACACTTTCTCTCCAACTGTCACTTCCTCCCCCTCACTGTCACCCATCCCCCAGAAGCCTGAGCAGGACAGGAGGATGGACTCAGCTGCCATGTGGCCACTGGTCAGATGGAAGCCACACCTTCTGTTATGTTCTGTGACCCCAGGCTGATGCCCCGCTCCAAGACACAGTCCCATGGGTGAACTCAGGGCTTTGATTGCATTTTGGATTGCAAATGAGTGAGAGAGATATCTTTAATTTAAAAAAAAGTGTGAAATGCAAACTTTAGTTTACTAACAAGCATAACTCTTCATTGTAAGGCCCCTTACCTGTGGTCACTACATATGGTATATCATGAAATCAAGATTGGACCAGTGTCCTTTGCCCCCCAAACTATTTTTGTGTCAGTGCTGGGTCATCCTACTGGCTGGGACACTCTGCTGTTTTGGTCCCTGGCCTTGGCACCCTGATGTCCTCGTCTCAGAATTCCAGGGAAGGCATTAGGGATAGAGGAGGAGAGGTCAGAGCCACCTGAAGATGCATCCACATCAACCCTTTTAGGAACCACAGACAAGGCCAGTACTGTAGATGCAGGAGGACGGTTTCTGATGTGCTTCATTTTGAGGTGCCCTGGATAGGGCTGTATTGGGATACATGAGCACCCCAGGTTGGCTAATCATCTGACACCTTTTCAAGGGGATACCACCTAAATATTTGCTTACACTTATTCAGAACAGAAGTGGGGTGTGGCTCAGAGCACAGGAGGGGAAGGTCGCTGCACTGACAGCTTGATTTCACTGTGTCCAGGGCAGTTCAGCTCCGGCACCGAAGTTCCAAATCCCTCTTTGCAAAACAAGAGTGCCCATGTATACTTAAAAGCAGTTGAGATGGCACATTTTATGTTATCTCTATCTTACCACAATTAAAAATAAAAAATGTAAAAAAGAATAGAAGATCCCAGCAGTTACTTGGACCCACCCTCCACAGAAGGCAGCGTATCAACCATCCACGATCACACTCGTGTGCCCCTGCGGGGTACCACGGCCCCTCCTCGGGGGCTCCCACCCACTGAGTCCTCTCCTGGATAGGAGTCCTGGTCCACACTGTTTTGTTCCATCTGCTTCCATGTCCAGTGACGCTGGGGCAGGCCCTACAGACAGCCCAGGCGGCCGCCCTGCCTCCGGTGTTTCTTTACTGCGGGGCCTGGGAAAGCCCTCAGCGAAAACCATCTGCCCTGCCCACCGCCATGGAAACTCTGCGACTGGATGCTTCCCGTCAGAGGAAGGACTGCTCTGTTCAATGTAAGTTTTTAAAACATAGAGACACTCTGTGACCCAGGCTGGAGTGCAGTGGCATGATCATTGCTCACTGCAGCCTCAAACTCCTGGGCTCGAGTGATCCTCCCTCCTTAGCCTCCTGAGTAGCCGGGACTACAGGCATCTGCCACTGTGCCCGGCTGACTTTTAAATATTTTGTAGAGACAGGGTCTTGCTACGTTACCCAGGCTGGTCTCGAACTCCTGGCCTCAAGTGCTCCTCTTGCTGTGGCCTCCCAAAGCTCTGGGATTACAGGTGGGAGCCACTGTGCCCGAACTATTCAATGTAATCTTGACATTTAAACTCTTCTTGGGGAAAAGTACCACATGAAGTTAATACCTTCCCAACAAGGTGGTGAGATTGAGGGTGGGAGAGGATGGAAGGACACGGGAGAAACTGGGGAAGGAGAAAAGAAGAGAGGGTAGAGGTTGTAAGGGGAGACTCCAGAGAGACACAGGCCTTCTGATGCCCAGAGACCCAGGCACGACCGTGTTTGGGTACCCAGGGGACGATGCCCAGAGACCCAGGCAGGACCGTGTTTGGGAACCCAGGGGACTGGCAGTCTGCGATCTGAACAGGTAGAATCTCAGTCCGCACAGTTTAGTAGTTGCTCTGGAGCTTCAGCAAGACTAGCAACTCCGGCCAAATGCAGCCCAGGGCCGGAGTCACGCTAAGTCTGCAAAGGACCGGTGGGGTCGTGTGCGCCACTCCTATTTTTGATAAAAATGGAAAATAAAACCGCCACCTCTTTCTTTCACTACATGTTTGTATAAGCCGCGGCATATTCACCAGTGATGAGTAAACCATAAGTTACTTCACCCAAACGCTTTCCTCGGAAGGGAGAAAGAATTTAGAAATGACATTTAAAAATAAAGATATCCCAAATGTAGCTGAGCAATGGCTTGTAAGCATGATCCTACATCTCTTTCTAAGCATTTGTAACAATTCGAAATTGCCCTTGTTGGCTAGAAAGGCATGATTGCAAACGCTCCTCACGAATCCCCTCGGTGTTCTGGTTCAAAGCAGGAGTCGGGATTTCTCTGAAGGGGAAGGAAAAACCCAAAAGTGTCACAGGGAAATTACGAGGCCTTGTTACATCTCATTTCTGTACCTTGTACTGTGGCTTCCCTCGGTCTCCTGCCCCTGCCTCGATACTTTGTGCCTTTATGTCTTTTCTTTAAATGGCTATGATTCTGTCAAACAATGCCAAGCTTATTTTTCCCACCAAAAGCAAATCAGTTCTCTTACAATTTGCATGTCTTAGTTTACTACTTAGTGTATGCAACGCATGACAATTTTCAGGACTTTCAAATGAATTTCATGTTGCCTCCTTCTCTCCCTGGTGCCGTCTTATTTTAATACATTGGAGCCCTCGTTTTCTTCTTCCTGAAACTTGATCCAGAACCTCGCACACTGGGCAGATGGCAGGGACGGCGGATGGTCCTACCTTGCCCAGCCCCGGGGTGTCCTTCACCTTGTTGACAGCCCTCAGCAGACAGGGCGGGGCTGGGGGAGGGGAGGTCTGCAGAATCCCACTGAAACTGGTGGCAAAGAGCGGTGGTTCGGCAGCGGAAGAAGTGGGCCGATGTTTCTTCTTTTTAGAAGACAGATTTAACTTCTGGGCAGCTCTGGAGGGGAAAACATAAGAAAGGAACAATAAGGGGAAAATGACTGTACAATCAGATATGCTAGGCTTACTTCGTTTTTTTTCTCTTAAAAAACCCCTCGTTCTTACTGAGGCGTAATCATTCCTTCTCTCCTCCTGCTCAGTGTCCTCTGTAGCAGTGCACTGAACGAGCTACCCAGTCATTTATACAGCAAAAGGAAAAACAAAGCCATAAAATAGCAGGATTCTGCAACCGTGATTTACAAAGAATTGTTTGTTATCCACCAATGTTGAGCTTAAGCAGAAGAAAGCTGGGCATCTTTGGGGATAAACGGCACCCATTACGTTCATCACTCTACCGATGAATCACTTCTCTGGCATACACTCAAGTGCGAGACCTCATGAGCTAATCAAAAAACTCTAACACCTTGTAAAATCCAAACCAGTCTGATGAAGAACCATGTGGAGACCAGTCGAGGCATGCTCTGTACAGGGCACTGGAAAAACACAAGCCCCAGTGCAACAGAAACAATCAAACTGGTTTTAGAAATATAACACCAAACCAGAGGTGAACTCCAGCCAGGGTGAAGGGTGCTGAGACTGTGGGCTGCTCACATAGATAAGAGGATACTGTGCAGGGTGTAGGGTGCTGAGACCGTGGGCTGCTCACATAGATAAGAGGATGCTGTGCAGGGAGGTCTTTAAATACAAAATGCAATTCATGGGTGACCGCAAGGAGTAAGGGGTCAAAGCACTAAAGGGGGTACAGAGTGTGCAGGGAAAGGTGGGAGGGGAGGCGGCCAGCATCATTCATAACACAGGCTGTTTAAATGACATCGTACAACATTCAAGTATCCTGTAACACTTAAAACACAATAATCTTGGCCAGGCATGGTGGCTCACACCTGTCATCCCAGCACTTTAGGAGGCCGAGGCAGGCGGCTCGCCTGAGGTCAGGAGTTCGAGACCAGCCTGGCCAACATGGTGAAACCCCATCTCTACTAAAAATACAAAAATTAGCCAGGCGTGGTGGCATGCACCTGTAATCCCAGCTACTCAGGAGGCTGAAGCAGGAGAATCGCTTGAACCCGGGAGGCGGAGGTTGCAGTGAGCCCAGATAGCGCCATTGCACTCCAGGCTGGGCCACAGAGCGAGACTCCATCTCAAAAGAAAAAGCAAAACAAAACCATGATAATCTCATCACAGAAAAGAAGAAAAGAGGGGAAGGGGCAGTGTGAGGTAAAGGCATTTCACAGACTCTTAATATACTCATTTCTGGATTAATTCTTGATGTTTAAACACTAAACTCCTATTCTAAGAATTCTAATTTCCTCATCAAATGTTCGAAACATTTGAGCTGCCACTTTAAATGAAAGGACCACCCTGACTTTATTCTACTGATTAAAACCTTGTAATTCATCCAATGTTCTTACCGATCGCAGAGCACATCATGAGAGAGGCAGGTCGGAAAGACAAAAGCAACACCATTTGCACCGCCTCTCCCTCCCCAGCCCCAGTCTCTTTTAATGGTCTGGGATAGTTGGTTTTAATTCTGTGTCATTAAGTGTCAGGCTTTTGACAAATTGCGAGCTAAAAAATTGCCACTGCACAAATATATCAAACGGTGTTACCATTTCAAAGCTTAATTTTTCTCATCTGTAAAACTGAAAATCTATTTCACAAGAGTGAAATACAGGGGATGAGATAAGTGAGGAACTACCGATTTTGATGGGAAGATACCCTAAGTCACCCTATGGAAGGATGATGAGAAAGGGAAAGCACGGGACACTTTCTCTTTTCAACCAGTACGAAGAAAAAACTAGGAATACTTTTTTTCATGATTTCATTGCTACCCTTCCTGGCACTTTCCTTCTAAAATCAAGGGTGAAATGGAATTACTCAATGACTAGTCATTCCTTTTGAGATTCTCTCCCTAAATGAACAGTGACTCATCCCAGGTCAGTCACTGGCACGAGGCATCACGTGGCCTTCTGACACCTGCATGCACCTCTGCTCAGTGATCCCTCCCTGCTTTCAAGCCAGACTGCCTATGTCTCAGAGGACTAGAAGAAGGAAGATGGTGATCTGCTAGGAACTAAAAGGTGCTGTTTATCCATCTACATTCAGGGTTCCTTTTCACAGTGTAAAAAGAACCAGGTGGCCGGGCGCAGTGGCTCACGCCTGTCATCCCAGCACTTTGGGAGGCCGAGGCGGACGGATCACGAGGTCAGGAGATCAAGACCATCCTGGCTAACACGGTGAAACCCCGTCTCTACTAAAAATACAAAAAATTAGCCAGGCGTGGTGGCGGGCGCCTGTAGTCCCAGCTACTCGGGAGGCTGAGACAGGAGAATGGCCTGAACCTGGGAGGCGGAGCTTGCAGTGAGCCGAGATCGTGCTACTGCACTCCAGCCTGGTGACAGAGCTAGACTCCGTCTCAGGAAAAAAAAAAAAAAGGACCAGGTGATGGCTATGGTTCCCACTCCCCTACCTGCTGGGGTTCCCAGTCCACGTGGAGAGACAGACAGGGGAAGGGAGTGACACCGAAAGGCAGCTTAAAACAGGCAGTAGCCTGATGGCTTTTTCCTTTTCTTATCTCTGCCACCCATGCCCACCCCACACATGCCCTGCCGCGGAGAAAAGCAAGGATCCTTGAAAGTAAAGCACACTCCAGGATATCCCTCCAAGGCTTCCCTCCTCCCTCTCCCTCCTACAAACTTTCACGCGACTAGATCATTCCCAACAGCACACAGATGTGTTGTTACTTCTCTCATCTTAAAAAATAAAACAGCCGGGCGCGGTGGCTCAAGCCTGTAATCCCAGCACTTTGGGAGGCCGAGACAGGCGGATCACGAGGTCAGAAGATCGAGACCATCCTGGCTAACACGGTGAAACCCCGTCTCTACTAAAAAATACAAAAAACTAGCCGGGCAAGGTGGCGGGCGCCTGTAGTCCCAGCTACTCGGGAGGCTGAGGCAGGAGAATGGCGTGAACCTGGGAGGCGGAGCTTGCAGTGAGCTGAGATCCGGCCACTGCACTCCAGCCTGGGCGACAGAGCCAGACTCTGTCTCAAAAAAAAAAAAATAAATAAATAACAAATCCTTCTCCTGATTCTTCTTCCCCAGCCAGCTACTGTTCTACTTCCTTGCCCATCCTGGCAGCAAAACTCAGGGAAAGTGTCTCTATGCTGGCCTTGTCCAGTCCCTCTCCTTCCACTATCGATAAGCTCATTTCATTCAGGCATGTGTCCCACGACTCATCTGAAACTGCTCTTGTCTGGGCTCCTGATGACCACCGTGATTGCTCAAGTTAATGGTTCTCAGCCCCGTCTTGACCAATCAGAGCCCTCAGTAGGTCCTTCCTCCTTGATACACTTTCTGCTAGGTTTCTAGGACACCCTGGCCATTCCTTTCCAGTTTCCTTTGCTGGTTCCTTCTCTTGTGCCCAGCCTCTTAATGATGGCGGCCTCAGGGCTCAGCCCTCGTCCTCTTTACTGCTGCACTCAATCCCTTGGTGTTTTCTTCCAGGATCATGATTTAAATAACATCCTGAATGCCTAGGATTAATCCATTTTTATTTCCAGCTTAGATCCCTCTCTGGAACTCCTTATTTATGTATCAAAATTACCTCTTCAACAATTCCACTTGGATATCTAACAAACATCTCAAGCTTGCCATCTCTAAAACTGAAGTCCTGATTTTTTTTACCTGCAACGCTGTTACACATTCAGCCTTTCCTGTATCAGAAAATGGCAATTCCATCCTTCTAATGACTTCTTTGATGTTGACCTCTCTACTTCTCACACATCTAATCCATCAGGAAGTTTCGTTGGCTAAAACTTCAAAGCAGATCTATGGTCCAACCACCTCTCACCACCTTGACTACCATCTTGGTCAGAGCCACAGACTTCTCTTGCTGGATTGCTGCCACAGTCTCCTAACTTGTCTCCCATCTTCTGTACCCACTCTCCACCTGTCTATTCACACAGAAGCCAGAGTAACTTTTAAAATTTAAGTCTGCTCAAGGCCCTCCATTTGACTCTCCATATCACTCAGAATAAAAGCCAAAGTACTTGCAGTGGCCTATGAAGCCCCTATGGTCTGTCCCCTTCCCCCCATATCCCTCAGACCACCTTTCCTACTACTTTCTTCTTTGATGATTGGCTCCAGTCATCCTAGCCTCCAAATACTCTTGGTCCAATCCCCATCTCGGGGCCTTTGCACAGGCTCTTGTGTCAGCCTGGAATGCTCTGCCCAGATGGAGACGGGCATATGGCTCACTCCCTCATCTCCTTTAAATCTTCGCTCAAATGTTACCTTATCCATGAACCTACCTTGCCCGTCATGGCAGACAGTACTTTCCAAAGAGGGCTGCATCCATGTGTCTCCCACATGCACTTCTTACAACCTGACACTGATACTCTCCCCTTGACAGGTAGGGGTCTATGTTCCTTCTTGAACCCAAGAAAAACTCTGAAACTGCCCTGGCCACAGAATGTCATGGAAGTGATGCTGTAGAGCTTCTGAGCTTCAGACACAAAAGGCAATAATGGCCTCTCCCCGGATCTCTTTCTTGAGACACTCACCCTGGGAACGCAGTTCCCATGCTGTGAGGAAGCCCAGGTCACATGCAGAGGGTCATGTGGAGAAGAACCGAGGACCACAGAAGATGGTCCTCAACTGCCAGACATACGAAAGAATGAGCCTTTAGATTATTCCAGATGCCATCCTTCAAGTCTTCTGCCTGAGGTCCCAGACGTCATGGGACAGAGATAAATCACAGCCACTAAATCTTATCTGAAATTTAGATCCCCAGCAACCACGAGAGATGATAAATGATCTTTGTTGCTTTTAGCCACTAAGTTTTGGGGATAATTTGTCACACAGCCACAGTAAAAAAACAAACAAACAAACAAAAAAAAAAACAAAAACAAAAACCACTCACTCCTAGACTCCTAATTTCCTTTATCTTGGTTGTTCATAACCATGACACCTATTATCTTGTAACACAGCAGATGCTTTACTTCGTTACCATGTGTATTGCTTACTATCTGTTTTCCCTCTAGAATGTAAATTTTAGCAGGGAAGAGAGCTCACGGTATGTTTTGAATGAATGAACGAAGACGAGAGGAGCTGGGGATATTTACCCAGAGAAAAGAAACCTGGAGAAAGAGGAAGGAAAGAGTCTTTCAAAAAACTGTCTTTAAAGAAGTGAATAAATGACATGTGGAAGGAAGTATCTTTCAAGCAAGGATGCCAGATACTTTCATAAGCCATTTTTTTGAATCTCAAAAGCCCTTGTGAGCAGAACAATATTACCCCCATTTAACAGACAAACAAATGAAGCTCAAGGCAGTTAAATCCTGAGGCCCTTCTGACCTAGTTTGAACATCCAGCTTCCGAGGTGCTAGGTAGATAATCTTAGGCAAGTTACCTAAATTCTGATAATGTTTATAAAGGCCTAAGCACAGTGCCTGGCACATTGTTGTCACATGACAATGCTATCACCATCATCACGACTATTATAAATATGATTATCAAGCCTCAGTTTCTGCGTAGTAAGATGAAGCAAAAATAATACCTACATTTTTAGAGTTTTTATGAGAATTTAATGACAGTACATGTAAAGCGTTTAGTACACTAATCAATGATCCTTTGAAAGAATATAATCAATAAGAAGTAGTAGAGCCGAGGCTGAATCTGGTCTGTGTGTCCTGTATTGTACTGTTTTATATCTGAATAGGGGTTAAATCTATATAATACAGGTACCAAAGCAGTAGGTGAAACGTAAAAGCATCTTTAGCTTGATAAGAGACATTTTTCCAAAAATTGGAGTAACCCACTAGTGATGCGTCGGCTTCATAAAATAGTGAGTGTTTTTTGTCACAGAAAATATCCAAATGGTGGGTAGAAAACCACTTACCGGGAATATGAGGGAGAGGGACGCGTGCAGTGGGGAACCTGAATGGTTTCCAGTACAGAGATTCTGCAATGGCTCCTGGACTCTACTCCATTTAGCAAAGCCTCTGTTGGCTTCAATGCAGAAAAACAGTGATAGAAGAAGTCATCTTGAGAATACATATAAAATTATTTTCCTAAAACTTGTGTATAAAATAAATATATCGGGAAATTTTCAGAATACTAAAAATTAATATCAATCACATTTGTATAGCCATAGATTCTATAATGGCTTTTTATTTTATCTTTGACATCATTATAACCAGCTGTTTGATCTTTATTTTATATATTCCAATTTCTTAGAGGTCAGCAGCTTCTGTTCTTCATACAGCACTTCAATGACACAGAGAAGAGAAGGTTAAGGTTGAGAAATCATTCATGTATAATTGTATTATTCAGGGACATAAAGGAGAGGAAGTCATGAAAGAACTGAAAAGGTAAAGATGGCCGGGCACTGTGACTCACACCTGTAATCCCAGCACTCTGGGAGGCTGAGGTGGGCAGATCACTTAAGGTCAGGAGTTTGAGACCAGCCTGACCAACATGGTGAGACCCCCATCTCAACTAAAATCCAAAAACTAGCCAGGCATGGTGGCACATGCCTGTAATGCCAGCTACTCGGGTGGCTGAGGTGGGAGAATCACTTGAACCTGAAGGCAGAGGTCATAGTGAGCCGAGATCGTGCTGCTGCATTCCAGCCTAGTGACAGAGCAACGCCCCATCTCAAAAAGAAAAATAAAGAAAAGGTAAAGACATTTTGACTAGAAGTATATTTTATGTAATTAATGCCTGATAAGTTCTTTCTTTCATAGGGGAAAAAAAAAAAACAACAGACAAATGGGTTGTTTTATGATTTCCAGTAGCAGAAAAAAATAGCTTAAAATCTACCATAAGCAATATTTACTTGTCTTGTTCTTACCGAGGATAGTACAATACATTTCCTAAAGCTGTTTATCCCAGCATACATCTTTAAACATCCATTAGCTTCATATAATTATCTGTGCCTTATTTCAAGGAAAAAGTCTCTCTAGCAGGATGAAATTAATATTTCCTGAACACCTATTAAAAAAAAAAGTGGGCCAGGAGTGATGGCTCACGCCTGTAATCCCAGCACTTTGGGAGGCCAAGGCAGGCAGATCACAAGGTCAGGAGTTCAAGACCAGCCTGGCCAACATGGTGAAACCCCATCTCTACTGAAAATACAAAAATTAGCCAGGCGTGGTGGCACACACCTGTCCTAGCTACTCAGGAGGTTGAGGCAGGAGAATTGCTTGAACCTGGGAGACAGAGGTTGCAGTGAGCCAAGATCACACCACTGCACTCCAGCCAGGCGACAAAGCGAGACTCTGTCTCAGACAAAAACAAACAAACAAACAAACAAACAAAAAAAAACAGTGGTGCCACACTGAGCATTATCAGGCAGTGAGGAGAAGAGCAGTAGCCTGTCCTTGGCTAGAATGTCCCAGTGAACTCAGGCCTTGCCTTCCCTCTGAGTGCCAGTCCTTTCTCTCCATAGCCTCACTCATCTCACACAAAAGACAATTCTCCTAATGCATCAATATGACAATATCTGAATTCAAGGATCAGTTTAGAACTGAAATGACCTTCACAATAGGGTGGTTACTTGCTCTCATTGGCCAGATCTCCCCAAACCTAAAAAAATGAGGTCCATACTTATCTGGTGGATTCAATGGGTTTAAGTGCAGGGAAAGTCTTAGGTCTTGGTCATATAGATTAGAGGGGGAACTCGATTTTGACTTTTTTTTTGTAATTGTGTAATAGACTATTTGTCAGACTCTTACCCTGGATTGTGAGAATTGGAGGGGGTTAAAATGGAAAACCCCTCATTCTAAGTGCATCTCATGAGAATTAAATTGAAACCTCCTATCCTTAGTGTCTAAAGATTACTAAAATATTGACCTAGCAATCTTTTAAAAATTATTGGCTTCATGAAGAATAGAACTTTCCTTAGGGCACAGACAGGAAAATCAGGCAATACGGTCATTTTTAAGGACCTCTACATCTTTAAACGTTTTAGGAATACTGTATGTTCCTAACCCTATCCTAAGAATATTTCATCTTGTCTGAGGGTTGCTCAAGTGTGGGATACTCAAATAGGTGGGTAAAATGTTTATAAAAATTAAGAGGTCATTCGAGCTCCACTAAATCCAACCCAGGTAATTGATGGGTGAGATATCACTTGAAAAACCATGAGACTCTCAGAGCCGCTGCACCTGCCGAACAGAAAGGGTCCTGACCAGGACGGGGTGGTGGATGGACAGTCTCCCCTGTCAGCGTGCAAAGGACAATCCAGGCTGCCATTTCATGTGAAAATGGTCAGTGCTGCCGTGGGCTGCCATGGCTCACGTGCCATTATAGAACTATGTCAATGTTCTGAGGATTAAGGCTATCTGACAATGAGCAACAACATCACAGATTACAGCAGCCCCTAGAAAAACCATCCGGTCAATGACACAGGGGGAGAAGACAATAAAACAGATTATAAACAGCAGGGATAGGCAACAAGATCCTATGTTCTGAGGCAGAGCTTCCAGACACAGTGAAGCTACTCATCCACATGTAATGAACACCATTAATGCTTTATTGTGAAATAACACCTACTTAAAAGTATTTGGGTGTAGCCCAGAAACATGCTAGTCATTCTGGAACTTTCCATATCGGGACTAAGAGCATCAGCCTTCACCTTTGTATTTTCTAATTGGCTGTCAGGGAGGTCATTTCTATGTCTCTAGAGACTGAAAAGCATATGGGACTGGGGTTTTTTTAAATTTTTATGCAAATCATCTATTTCATGAGTGCAGGAAAGTAATTCAGGACATGACTTCAAATAAAATGTTTACTGCTAGGAGGCAAACATGGTGACCATTAGCCTCAAACAATATCATGTTAAAATACTACAGCCAGGCACTGTTGTCATTTGGAAATGGATTGACATTTGCATGTTAATGCACAGTGTTAACCAGTGGTAATCACTGCTGTGAATTTACCCTTAAAAATGTTCCCCTCACGCCTGTAATCCCAGCACTTTGGGAGACCGAGGCGGGTGGATCATGAGGTCAGGAGATCGAGACCATCCTGGCTAACACAGTGAAACTCCATCTCTACTAAAAATACAAAAAAGTAGCCAGGCATGGTTACCAGCTACTCGGGAGGCTGAGGCAGGAGAATGGCGTGAACCCCGGGAGCCGGAGCTTGCAGTGAGCCGAGATCGCACCACTGCACTCCAGCCTGGGCGACAGAGCGAGACTCCGTCTCAAAAAAAAAAAAAAAAATTTTCCCCATGCTTCAACGATTATACAAGTTGCCCTCACCAATGACTGCAGCCCTCGTGGATCATTGTCCTTTCCCTTGAAGTCTTACAGCAGTTGTCTTTTTGTTGTTTGTTTTCTTTTGTTTTTTCCTGAAGGACAGGGTCTCGCTCTGTCACCATGCTGGAGTGCTGTGGCACGATCATAGCCCACTGCAGCCTCAAACCTCTGGGCTGAAGTGATCCTAGAGAGTAGCAAGGACTACAGGTGTACAGGCACCATCATGCCTGGCTAACTGAAAACGTTTTTTTTTTTTTTTGGAGAGACAGCATCTCACTTTGTTGCCCAGGATGGTCTTGAACTCCTCGCCTCAAGTGATCTTCTCATCTCAGCCTCCCAAAGTGCAGGAATTACAGGTGTGAGCCACTGCACCTGGCCAGCAGTTGGTCTTGAGATGATCTATCTTATGCTTTAATGCTTAATGAGACAGTGCTTGACCATGTGGCCTTTTGCTTCTGTCTCACCACCGTCACTGCACTGCTCACTTATTCAGGGTCCATGCCGTGTGTTTACTTTCTTCCATAGGTGCACACCGGCCCTCTGGCTCTGTGCCCTCCTGGAGGAGGGCCTTCTTCTCAGTCAATCCAACCTTTGGAATTATACTAACAGACTCAGAGTTCCAAAATTAAGTAGCCTGGAATTCCACACAATGCTTAGACCTTGGATTTCTTTTTCCTAAAATATTTTCTATACATCATCACAACCATTCTTAATCTGGCCCTGGGAGGCAAGAAGAGAAGGTATTTGTACCACACATTACAGATTGGAAAAAAAAAAAAAAAAAAAGGAAGAAGAAGAAGAAGGCTTGGCAAGTTCCCTGACTTTAGCCATGGCCACAGGAGTGCTGACTCTCAGACCTGGGCCTAGGATTCATGTTTTCCATCCTCTAATCCTGGGCCTTTCTACTACATCATGTTAATGTTGGTAAATGAAAGCAGTTATTTTATATTATTTGGGCAAAATAAAACCAAATGATAATCATTTATCTAATAATGAAGAGAAAAAACCATTTACATATTTTTGTATGTAACTCAAATCAAATCATATTATACATAAGCACTTACCAATTACTGATCTGGTTGCTTAGCAACATACCTCCACATTATAGGGGGAAAATGTCTCAGTACAGTGAGTTAGGTCGTGGCCAGAATTAGGATATAAAAGGGAAATTATAACAACTACTACCACCACAACACCACATTATTACAGCCACCTTCTACTGCCTCCTGAACCTCCCTCCACACACACAGAAAGAATGCTGGAAGCTGCTTAAAACGAATCTCAGAGTTCCGGGAAACTCAGTCCATCAGGATTTATTGAATGATAATCATAGACAAAGAACTATGCAATCAATAAGCTACAAATATCACTACATCAATAAGCTATAAATATCACTAAAGCCATCTTTGGTTCGCCCAGCAGCTGCTCTGTATTAGAGTCTACTCCTAAACTGCACAGATGAGAAGCATCTACACCACCAAATGTTATTGATAACTTTATATTGACTCCACAGCAGAGATCGAGAACTGGGAGAAGCCTGAAGACACACAGCAGGTAAACCCACTACGGCTGAAGAGCTTTACTTTCTGGCGGGAGCTGAAAGCGTTTCCTGAATTGTGTTATCTGGGCAGCACACGTAAAAACATGTGAAGTTTGTTTTTCTGGGCCTTGCTAATTTTACTTAACACAATGACCTCCAGTTCCATCCATGTTGTTGCAAACGGCAGGATTTCATTCTTCTTTATGGCTGTATAGTGCTCCATTCTGTATATGTGCCACCTTTTCTCTATTCATTTGTCTACTGATGGATGCTTAGGTTGCTTCCAACTCTCGACTACTGCGCATAGTGCTGCAATCAACATGGGAGCTTGGCTATCTCTTCCATATACTGACCTCCTATCCTTTGGACAAATACCCAGTACTACAATTGCTAGATTGCATGGTAGTTCAATTGTTAGTTTTTTGAGAAACCTCCAAACTGTTCTCTACAGTGGTTGTACAAACCCACAGTGTACGAGGGCTCCCTTTTCTCCACATCCTCACCAGCATTTGTTATTGCCTGATTTTTGGATAAAAGCCATCTTAACTGGGGTGAGATGATAATCTCATTGTAGTTTTGATTTGCATTTCTATGATGATTAATGACATTGAGCACCTTTTCATGTACCTGTTTGCCATTTGTATGTCTTCTTTTGAGAAATGTCTATTCAGATCTTTGGCCCATGTTTAAATCGGATTATTAGATTTTTTTTCTATAGAGTTGTTTGAGCTCCTTATATATTCTGGTTATTAATCCCTTGTCAGATGGGTAGTTTGCAAATATTTTCTCCCATTCTGTGGGTGGTCTCTTCGCCTTGTTGATTTGTTTCCTCTGCCATGCAGCAGCTTTTTAACTTGACGTGATCCCGTTTGTTCATTTTTGTGTTGGTTGCCTGTGCTCGTGGAGTGTTCCTCAAGAAATCTGTGCCCAGTCCAAATGCCCTGGGGGGTTTCCTCCATGTTTCCTTTTGATAGTATAAACCAGTCTTTAAATAAAAGCTATTCAGTGTAAAACCTTCTCCTTTGTATAAAGCCAAGTACCTGTGCATATCTGCTGAGCCGAGCTCCCTGTGTGAAATAGACATTTTCATACACAAAAATAAAGCAGAAACTATTTAATTTTAAAAACAGCCATTGGCGTGGAAGGCTAAACAGAAGTACAAAGCATGAGTTTGTTATTTCCTAGCTGCGGAGATCTGGATTTTAGAAAGACCAAATAAATACTCTGTCGGTGGCAGAATCCATGGCCTTGCTGGGGGTTTTTGTCTCAGAAGTTGAAAGGGAAGCACCCTCGGCCTCTGTTTCTGATGAGTGTGTTACTGAGAAACCATCTGATGCTGTGGTTTCTCAGGGCTTGGTGAAGCTGCTGCAATGAATATTGGGATTCAAAGCATGTTAAGAATGACTCTTCCACTTGCCTTGCCAGCGGTTAACCCCTCTCGGCTCATTATACAGCAGCTGCTCAGTACCCCGCTGCCCCCTGGTCTCAGCTCACCTCTGGCCAGATGACAGCAGGATAGCAGCCACTGCAGCCGATCTTTGCAGCTGCCTTTAATAGTTTGTATGACAGGGACTCTGATGGAGCTGCCTTAATGACTAAGACGCCATCTGCAAGAGCTGGGCTTCAGGACCCAAGAGAAGGTTACGGACTTGTGCACTAACGAATCTAATTTCGTCCAGAACTTGACAAGTTGGTGCCACACTCTATGGGCACCTAAGAACGTATCGACTTTCTCATTGCACTTTTCTATTTCTGTCTGTCCAACAAACCTAGTAAGTCAGACCCAAATACTGCCTAAACAACAAGTTCTAGGTCAAGATCTAGAGAAAAACACTCATTAAAACGGAGAAGTTCTGTTTCTGAGACTTGGATGACCTCAGGAAGGTGGCAACTTGCTTTAACCCACAGCAATCACTCATATTTTTAAGAGAGAGCACGCTCCACATTTTTAAGGACATTGGAAGATGAACTAACCCAAAACATATTCCCAATTCCTGTGGAACAGAAAAGTTCAAAGGAACATATTACCAATGTATAAACTGCCTTTGATGCCGTGTGACATACGTGTTGACATGTGATTCCATAGCTTAGAGCTGCTTTATTGCCCGGGCATCAGTGTTTATCTCCACCCACACCTACCAAGCTACCCTTCCTTTTCTCCCTGCTGTCCTGGAGGGGTGGGATCCCACCTGCCAGTTCCCAGTCACAAAACTTCAGCAGGGAGGAGAAAAGTGGAAGTACGTTGAATACAGATTCCCTGGACAGTGAGAGGTAAACATTCCCTACCTGAGAAAGCACAGTGGGCAGGATCCCTCACACTACCCTACCTGTGCTGCCTGACCTCCTGACAGTGGCTGTGCACCTGGGTAACTGATGACTGGCCACACCTATACCCCAATTCTTGCTCTTGTTCCTGCTGTTTAGCCTGTGCGGAGCCTTGCGTCTCGGTCTTCCCAGATGCCCCAGCTTCCTTATTTTAGCTTCCTGATCTGCATCTTGGCTTCTCATTGCTTGCCTGACATCCACTTGCAAGCCTCAGAGCCAGCGCGGGTGGATCTCCCTGACTTTCTTTTTCACCTGCACTTAGGTGCACATGTCCTTTTCCCTGTGCCATCTGACCTTTTGACCATCAATCCTCTCTTATCCGATGCTCCCTGACTGCAGATCTTCATGTTCCTGGCCTGATCTGCCCAGCCCCAAGCCTGCTTTGTACCAGGGAAACTTAGTAGCTTCTTGCCCCTTCCTAAGTCCCACCTATAGTGTGCAATTATGCAAACTGGGCTTAACACATAAATTAAAAGAACTGTAAACACCTAAGACACCAGATCCGTTTAAACGTGCATTAAAAACCCGTCCCGAAGCCAGATATAAATGATTGTAGTTCACTGACATTATTGCTATCTTTCATGAACATGAATAACAGCGAACTGGCTGGTCTTATTAAACGGAATTGATGAAACCATGTATCTACAACCCAGCTATTTCAGTTGCCTATAAATATAGACAGAGAAAGACAATCACCGGCTAATTAAAGTCCATTCCTCATGGAATGTCAGTGCCTGATTTTTCGGCTGAGAAGCAATTGTCTATAAAATATGTATGCCTATCTTTTCTGGTTTAAGGACTATCCAACTAAAATTAAGATTCCTTCAAGGGATAAGCATATCCCAGATAATCTGATTTCAAGAATCGAATGAATCTAATGTTCTTTTCATTACACCATGCTGCCTTTTAGATGCTAGCTCCAAGTTTCTAGTTAAATCATTTATACATATGCTAATGTAATGCTCAAAGGAAGAAGCTGAATGGTCTACCATAAACAGAGAACCCACTTAAAAGCCAAGAGTGACCACTAATTCCTTTAGAGCTTTCCTTAGTATTTATCTTCCTTCGCCGTTTGATAGAAAATTATCTTGAACAGCATGAGAAACCGAAAAGAAGTTGTGCTGTTCACTTTTAATCTCTTTATTTTGAAAAGAAATAGAGTTTTATTCTCGCTTTTCCCATATTTCAATTGTGTGAAATTAAAACCTGACATGAAATTACACCCTTCAGATATAATTTGTTGCCTGAAGCAGCAAACCACTATCAAGGTGTGAGAGCTAGAAATGGGCAGCCTTTTACTAGCAGAGCAAGTAAAGCCTTTAATCCGTAACTCTTTGCTGGGTACCTGTAGCTCTTTCAGAGCAAAGCTAATTAATCGTCAATGCTGGGTGACATGCTCTGTGGTTTGGGGCTTCTTGGTTAATTAAATTTGAATATAAGAGTCTCATTTGCTAGAGGAAGTAATTTATTTTCCCCCCTTTAATTGCAATATTTTTATTTAACAAATTATTTACTGTAGTTGAAACCTGAAGAAATCAGTAAGGTTATTTCAAAGGAAAACAATTTGCCTGGGACCTCTGCATTTTACAAATATGTACCAGACACAGAAGTAGGTCAGAATTTCTGCCCTTGACTCTGCTGAAAAGCTGGACTGCACCAGGGCCTGGGCAGTCGTTTAGATGGTTGGTACCTTAGCAGCCCCACTAGAGGCAGAGAGGTAGAAATTCACAGCCCCTCCTTTCCTGTCTATGCTACCGTCAGGTTACCTGGGCTGGAGTGTTTGCAGATTGCTGAAAACCATGGCAAAATTACACTGGGCAATAAAGAACACTCATCACAGGCAGGCCCAAAAACTGTGAAACAAGGAAAGGAGGCAGCTTTTGTTTTTCATAGAGAAGAAATCTCCAGGAAGATTTAGTTCAAATTTTGTAGTTAATTGTAAAGAAACTGGGCCCTGTTAAACTGCATATTGAGCTAATGTTTACTTTAATGGACATGTTACTTGTAGGTAGGTGACATTTACAATATGTAAGGGTAATTTTTAATGCTATGGATACTGTTAGTTATTCGAATCCTAGGTTAAATAATTTCCATTTTTTTGGCAGAATGTGGAGCAAAATTACATTAGTTTAAGTACCCAGGTAGGTTTAAAATACTATCTCAACTTTACTAACACACTGTTAATTATAACTAATCTACAACACTGAATCCTTGGTTAAGAATAAAATCACTATGCCTTATATTATTATGAGAAAATAATATTTATGTTTTGATGGTGCTTCTAGGAATGGATTGTGTGAAAAGAAAATACTTGTTCTCTAAATCAGAAGCCATCCAGCTGTGTCTGTGAATATATTCAGGGGCAATTGGATAGAATGTAACTCATGTTATATAATCAATCAACCAATCAATCGTCTTTTCCTTGTGTGAATTCCCACGTTTACACAACAGCTATGCTTTGACAAGTTGCCTGTAATTTGAGATTTTATAAATTGAATCTTATTTCACATTGATTTCTATTAAAAGTTCACAGACATCTGTATGTATGTTATTCAGTTGAGAAGGGCTATAAACACTTTATCTTTAAATAACTGTGCTTTCTCTCTAGCCTGTCCAACAAATCACTAATAACAACAAACACTGAGTCGTTCAATGCTGTATTTAAAAACACACAGAACTGACTCCTAATACATGACTGACTACCAAGAAATGGCTAAGAAATATATAACATTCTTCACTTCCTACATTAGCCTTTGCCTCCATAGACAAAAATAACTTATTTTCAAGATAGACAATCTCGGCTTAGATCTTCATTTAGAGTATTTGGATATAAAAAAAATGTGATTCTGGTTTTCAGATTTGAGAATCTTCTGCATGAAGCCGGTGGCTGGAGTTATGCGAGGGGGTGAGATGACCCAGGGAGGTACAGAGTAGAAGGCGAGCAGAAGGTAACCCGTGACAGGTCCATGAAAATCCTCAATACTTCATGAGTGAATATAAAAAGAGAAGATTAAAAAGGAGCAGCCAGAGAGGTAAAGAGGAAGATGGAACAAGTGGTTAATAATGTTAAAAGCCCCTGAGAGACTAAAAAAGACAGAATACAGAGTGTCCATTGGATTAGAATTAATGAGTTCATTTTTGACCTTGAACAGAATCAGAAGAAACACGCAGTACATTTCAGTGGGTTGAGAAGTAAATGGGGGTGGAAGAAGTAAAGATAAGGGGGCCTTGGCTATTCTTTTGAGAAATTAAACTATGAAAGAAAAAACATAAAATATTAAATTGTTAGGTATTTACCTAAATGCCTTAGATGGAATTATGAAGCTAAAATATGGCTTTGTTTTTTATAGAGGTTAATAGTTAACATAGAAGCATTCATTAAAAAACAGTTATTTAGCTTATAAAATTAAAGAAGATATCCTTCATCTTGTTATCCATGCATTTATTTACTCATGTTATTCCATAAACATTGATTGAATACCTACTATTTATAGGTTACTATGCTTTTACCCAATGTTCTCTACATAGGGATCCATTTTTTAAAAAATTCTCAAAGGAAGACTAGGTATCTCCAGACAAATCATGTGTGTTACTTTATTGGGTAAGAATAATAGAACCTAAACCTAGTAAAAAAATACATACAGGCTTTGGAGTCAAATAGGCTTGGTTCAAATCCCGCCTCTGCCACTTACTTTGATGTGTATGAAAATAATGGCAACTACCTCAGGGTCTGTTGGGAGAATAAAGGGCATAAGGTATGGAAAAGTGGCCAGCAGAATGATCTGCACACAGTGAGAGCACAGTAAATGCTTTTTTTCCCTTCCCCTATCTTTTACTCCTTTGTGATCCATTTGCCTTAGCGTCCATAAAATTCAGAGCCTAAGAAATGTCCACGTACAATACCCGAGTTGGTCTAGGAACTGGTGTCTTTTTCTCTCTCCTTCTAGCTGGTTCCCAGTATATATTTTAAGATTTAATTTATGTTACAAATATTTAATGAGTTGTGTTACATCATTTTGGGAAAATTGGTAGGTATAAATCTTTAAACAGAAGTTATATGTGACTATTCCGTATTTATTAGTCTTCTAGGTGATTTTTTCTCACACTTTTATCAAGTTTGCTAAGAGGAGCTCACATCTAATGGAATACTGTATGCTGACATTGGATTAATCAATCCTTGTTCTTTCAAAGTTAGGTGGGTCAAAATTCGATGTTGCTATGGTCTGAATGTTTATGTCCCTCTCTGAATTCATAAGTTGAAATCCTAATCCACAAGATGATGGTATTTGGAGATGGGCATTTTAGGAGGTGATTAGGTCATGAGGGTGGAGCCCTGGTGAATGGGATTAGTGCCCTTACAAAAAGGAGCCCAGGAAGCTTGTCTGCCCCTTCTGCCATGTGAAGACACAGCGAGAAGGTACCATCTCTGAACCAGAGCGGGCCCTTACCAGACACCGAACCTGATGTTCTCTTGATCTTTAACTTCTCGGCCTCTAGAACTGTACAAAATAGACTTCTGTTGTTTATAAATTTAGAATATGGTATTTTTGTTATAACAACCCAAAGGAACTAAGACAGGTATTGTCTGTGATTCGAGGTTATCTACAAATACTCTGTTTAACTCAATCTAGAGTAGAGAATTGCTCAAGGGCACTTTTAAGCTGATGATTTCAACAGGGCTCATAAAGTCGAAAATAAAATGTGACTGGAGAAAACAACTGTGTAAATTGAGAATATGGGACGCAATAAATGCTTTAGCAAACATTATTTAGTAACAGTACTTTAGTACTTCAGAGTTCTCCCAAGAGTGGCAGAAAAGATAAATAGTCAAGGGTACAGGATGCAAAGCCAATTACCTATCTTCAAATCTCCTTTCTGCCACTCAGAGCTCTGTGGCCATGGTCAAGTTCTTTAACTATCCTGCGCCACAGTTTCCCCAGCTGTAAAACAGGATGGTAAGAGTGCCTAGCCTCATGGAATTGTTGCGAAGTTCAAATAAGATGATCAGAACCGTTCCTCACTCAGAGTAAACACCCGGTAGGTGTTTGCTCCCAGTATTGTTATAATAAAACATTAATATGAAAACTATATCCTAAGTGTCTCTTCTTAGACGTTCTTTCTTATCAGCTTCTTAGAATATGAGTCCTAAAGAGCAAGATGAAAGGGATGCCTTGGCTCTAAGCCCTACTGCATCGCGAGTCAGCTCTGAAGATTCCCCCCACACACTGTCAATATCACAACTGGCTGTAGGACATTGACTCCCATGTCAGTTTCAGGTCCTGGACATCCTGAATATAAGTTTTGGTTGTGCAGTTGGCCGAGAGGGTCTCGTTTCTAGCTAAGAAAGGACTGAAAAAAGGACATTCTCAATTTGGGCTGATAAATTGGGGTCTTCCACAGCCTTAAATCAGCTGTCAGGGAAATCTCCTGTTAGTGCAGTTACTTTGCCCTGAAAACCGCCAGCTGAAACTAGATTCTTATGTCAACCATGTGTCTGCAGTTTTTGTGTGCTGGAGGCAATTACTTACTTTGTAGTTCCTCCTCTGACAGTGTGTCCTCATGCCAGATGAATAGGGACAGGACAACTGATTGTCAACCTCACCAGGATGCTGTAGGCTGTGTTCTGAGGCACTTAGAGAGCGTGTGCGCAAAATCAATACATATGCAAAAACAAAATGCTGTGTTAAGCCAACTAACACAGCTGGCCCACAATCTAAATTGCGCACAGGCAGTATCATTTTTCTTAATGCACCGGAAATAAGTTGTCTGTGCTGGTCACAAAGGCTGATAGAGCCTGACTGCTATGTCTCTCACACCAGCCAGGTGTCTACCAGCATGGTACACGGTCAAGATGAAAAATGGACCAGTGGCTCACGCCTGTAATTCCAGCACTTTGGGAGGCCGAGGTGGGCGGATCATGAGGACAGGAGATCAAGACAATCCTGGCTAACACAGTGAAACCCCATCTCTACTAAAAATACAAAAAACTAGCCAGGCGAGGTGGTGGGCACCTGTAGTCCCAGCTACCCAGGAGGCTGAGGCAGGAGAATGGCGTGAACCCGGGAGGCGGAGCTTGCAGTGAGCAGAGATCGCGCCACTGCACTCCAGCCTGGGCGACAGAGTGAGGCTCCGTCTCAAAAAAAAAAAAAAAAGAAAAATGGACCAAAAGGGTCCAAAGCACCTTACTGCTTCTTACAATGTGCTATAATTATTTGTGTCTTCCTCGCAAGATTGAACACTTCATAAGGTCAGGAGCCATGTCTATCTTTCCTACAACTGCATTCCCCAAAATTGCCTCGTCTATAGTGGGCACTACACAAATACAGATGGGTAAGTGGATGGTCGGAACTGGCTCAAAATCACTGCCACCACTGAAGAAGTAAGCCTTGCTGCGTGTCTTCCCAACAGGGTCAGCCTGGCATCCTTCCAGTCTTCCTAGCCACGGAATGGTTGGGAAACATGGGTCTAGGTGGAGGTAGACTTAGACTCAAGGATTGCTCTAGCTCAGAGGTCTTACAAGGCTATGGTTTGGGATGTATCTGCATGTATAAGTATCTAAATATTTTCCAAAACAAGCCTGTCAGATTATATTAAAAGACTCTTCATCATCTGTAGGGAAGATGGTTATTTTTATTGTATAGAAGCATGCAATTCTGTGTATTGCTTTTTAAAAGGGTACAGCACAGTCCAACCCCTTAAGCATTCCCCAGGTTCACCAGTATCCTTGCTTTTCTGCCTCCATATCCACACCAACTAAACTACACCCTACAATGTTGCAATGATGTCATCTTATGGGTTAGGATTTCAACTTATGAATTTAGAGGGAGACACAAACATTCACACCACAGGGAACGTTCATCCTACAATGTTCCCTAACGGAAAGGCATGTGGTCAGGGCTGATCATTAATATTGTCCTTTCTGATGTAAGTTCCATGAGAGTGAGGCCTTTTGTTTTCTTAACTGCCAAGAATGGCATGCTATGCAGTGGATACTCAATAAAACACTTACAGAATGAATGAATGGATGGATGGATGGATGGATGGATGGATGGATGGATGGATGGGTGGATGGATGGATGGATGGGCGAGTGGATGGACAGGTGGGCGGGTGGACAGACGGACGGGTGGACGGACGGACGGACGGGTGGACGGACGGACGGGAGGGTGGACGGACGGACAGGTGGACGGACGGACGGGTGGATGGGTGGGTGGGTGGATGGACGGATGGGTGGATGGACGGATGGGTGGATGGACGGATGGGTGGATGGACGGATGGGCGGGTGGATGGATGGGCGGGTGGATGGATGGGCGGGTGGATGGATGGATGGATGGATGGGCGGATGGATGGATGGGTGGATGGATGGATGCATGGATGGATGGGTGGATGGGCGGATGGATGGGTGGATGGGCAGATGGATGGATGGGTGGATGGATGGATGGATGGATGGGTGGATGGATGGATGGGTGGATGGATGGATGGATGAATAGATCGTGTTTGTCTTTAAGGTTTGCTGACTTCTTAATGATGACAATGAGTAAAATATTTCTTGGTATGGGTTTCTTCAGGCTATCGTGTTCATAAGACAAATACAATGATTGTGTTCACTGTAATAATTGTTCCATATCGTCATTAGTCTGTGTCCAACATGTGTTTTCCCAAGCCTCTGGGAGAGGGGTTTTTTGAAGTTGCCTGTCGAAGCAGATATGCTCAATGGGTTCTTATGAGTTAAAGGTTGTAGACTTGTGCTTCATAAGGACAATTCCAAAAGTCAATTTAATTCGATTATTTTTTTTTTTCCTATTTCTAGCCTTTAGAAATCACTTGCTGCCAGACTAGCCAGGGAGGGCTCGCTCGCTCTCGCTCTCTCTCTCTCTCGCTTGCTTGCTCCTTCACTCTCTCGTGCTTTCTCTCTCTCTCGCTTGTTTGCTCTCTTGCTCTCTCTCTCTCTCACTTGCGCGCTCTCTCTCTCTCTCTCTCTCGCTTGCTCTCGCTCTCTCTCTCTCTCTCTCTCTCCTGCAGAGGGGGCTCCAAGCCCAGATTCTCCTTGGCTTCTTCTTGGGGTAGTTCTCAGAATGATGACAGCAGTGTCTTTAGCTATTGCTGACATTTACTGGTAACTAACTGAGTTACCAGTTAGTCTAGTATTTAATTTTAGTTTACACTATGAAAATTTAATTTTAAAAAAAGTAGATATTTTTCAAAATTATATTTTCAGGGTAATTAAATCAATGATATTCTTGTACTTGAACAATATGTTCTTATTAGGCTATCAACTAATGACAACAATTCAACAATTAAATTCTAAACTTGTTCTGCATTTCTTCAAAATAAAAACATAGACTAACCCAAATACAGTCATGCACCGTATGACGACGTTTCAGTCAAGGACGAACCACATATATACCGATGGTCCCATAAGATAATCTTATTTTTACTGTACCTTTTCTGTGTTTAGGTATGTTCAGGGACACAAATACTTACCATTGTGTTACAGTTGGCTACAGTATTCAGTACAGCGACACGCTGTACAGGTGTGTAGCCCAGGAGCAATCGGCCTGTCCTCTAGCCTCGGTGTGCAGTAGGCTACACCATCCAGATTTGTGCAGGTACACGCCATGATGTTCAAACAACAACAAAATCACCTAATGGTTCATTTCTCAGAACGCATCCCCATCGTTCAGTGACACATGACTATACTTAATTTTTTTTTTTTTTTTTTTGAGATGGAGTTCCACTCTGTAACCCAGGCTGGAGTGCAGCAGCGCCACCTCGACTCACTGCAGCCTCTGCCTCCCGAGTTCAAGCAATTCTCCTGCTTCAGCCTCCAGAATAGCTGGGATTACAGGCACCCACCATCACATCTGGCTAATTTTTGTATTTTTAGTAGAGATGGGGTTTCACCATGTTGGCCAGGCTGGTCGTGAACTCCTAACCTCAAGTGATCCGCCTGCCTCGGCCTCCCAAAGTGCTGCGATTACAGGTGTGAGCGCACTGCGCCTGGCCTCACTGTACTTAATTTTTACCTAATCTTTTTTCTCTGTTGGATACTCAAAGCTTCTTAACTAAAACAAATGAGATTGTATAAATCTGTTACTAAACACAGTAGATATTCTATTATAGGACACAGTCATCAATTTCACTTGGAAATAAGTTTCCATCTTCTGAACTCTAATAACTCATTATATTTTTAAAATAACTTCCTATTTATATTCTTTACCTATAGGTCTTACCTCCTTTCAAAGCTCTAAGCTTCCGCGGGGTAAGGCCAGTATCTTATTCAAATATTTATCCTCCATGTTACAAGGGCTTTGCGAACATTGGTTGAATGACAGAAATCGTGCACAAATGGATCGGGGAGTGAGTGTGTAAGAGTGTGGCAGTCCTCACTAACTAGCTCATGGACTCTTAGCAGCTTCCTTACCCAGAACATCATTCTTCAAAGATTTGAAAATCCACAAACTATGTGATCTCTAAGGTCTCTCCCAGCTCTGAAATGCTTATGCTCTGTAACCACTGTGGCGTTCTGATTCATGACTAAAAGCATCCAAAATGTTGTTCCACACTTCTCCGGTGTTTTAGAAGGCTCATCAGTATTTTTTCCCACTATTGTGAGTTTTGGGAATGTACCTTAATAAAGTAACTGGTATCAGAATGCTGGCAGTCAATGTTTACTACAACTGTAAAAAAGCCTTTGAATTGCCTAAAACATGCTATAAAATCCTGTGCTTTTTACTATAGATAGTTTCCCAGTAGTGACTTAGGACTTTTCAAGTGAAATCAGGTTGTTTAGACTTTATCTCCTCTTCTTTCTCCAGAATAGTTTTTCCTTCTCAAGCAAGGATTTTTGGAAACGGATATACTAATACCATCTTAAGATAGATACAATACATTAACAAGTAGCCTAGGTTGACCCAGTCACAAAACCCAGGTGTGGGTCCATTATTGACCCACGAGCCACTGTTTCCAACCAGCTGTGATCGGTCTTCATCATCATTATAACATCCTATTTAGGGTGATCTATTACTAATCATCGCCTGTTTTGAGAATCTGAAAAATATGTTGTCTTAGTCATCATGAAATATGAATAAAATTACATGACACCTGCTGGGGCAGTGGCTCACGCCTGTAATCCCAGCACTTTGGGAGACTGAGGCAGGCGGATCACAAGGTCAGGAGTTCAAGACCAGCCTGGCCAAGATGGTGAAACCTCGTCTCGACTAAAAATACAAAAATTAGCCGGTTGTTGTGGCGGGCGTCTGTAATCCCAGCTACTTGGGAGGCTGAGGCAGAGGACTGCTTGAACCCGGGAGGCGGAGGTTGCAGTGAGCCGAGATTGCTCCACTGCACTCCAGCCTGGGCGATAGAGTGAGACTCATTCTCAAAGAAAAAAAAAAAATTACAACACCATTCACTTTCATGGTCCTGTTCATACAAAGAGAATCATGCCAATTCCTCTGTCCAAATGCCCTCCCTTCCCAGCCACCTCCTGCTCATTCTTCTAGACCCAACCCTAATATGACTCCTTCCCTCCGAAGCGGAATTATTCATCTCTTCCGTATGTTCTGAAAGTATTGTGCTAGCAGAGCTGCCTTGTGGTTTATCACAGGCGTTACAGTAGGGTTAGTTTGTGTATTCACCACTCCTCTCTGATTCACTTCTGAATCCAAAACTTTACACAGCACCTATAATACATTAGGCGTTCAATAAATGTTTGGGTGGCAAATATCTGCTCTGCAGGTCGATATTTTCATATTAAACTGTTGACTGGATTTTTCCTAAACTCCTGATAGAGTTTCAAAAGCATAATGCAACAGAGATTAATTTGTATTGATTTAGTCATTGTTGCCAAAAGCTACATGCTGGAAACTGTTTCTCCCATTTCCTTTTTTTTTTTTTGAGACAGAGTCTCACTTTGTCACCCAGGCTAGAATGCAGTGGTGCAATCTTGGCTCACTGCAACCTCCGCCTCCTGGGTTCAAGCAATTCTCCTGCCTCAGCCTCCCTGCCTCTAGCTGGGGCATGTGTCACCATGCCCGGCTAATGTGCTCGTATTTTAGTAGAGATGGAGTTTTCACCGTCTTGACCAGGCTGGTCTCGAACTCCTAACCTCAAGTGATCTGCCCACCTTGGCGGCTGGAATTACAGGTGTGAGTCACCACACCTGGCCCCATCTCCATTTTTATATTCATGTTCAGCTCTTTTCCTATCCCGGTGCCACAATGCAAAGTTTTGCCTACACTTACTAATTAAATACCAAGAGAGAAAGCCCCCCTCTGACCACGGTCGGGTGGGGAGCAGCCGGAGCAGTCAGCCCAGCGCCCCCTCCCCACGCCCCCACCCCTCCACAATCACCATCTTTTAGTCCCCAGTATCCAGGGGCAGTCTGGCAGCCAGAACTTTTGTGTTCAGCTGAAGAGAATGTGCAAATGACAGTTCTGGCTGTCAGGGAGCTTATTACCTAAGCAAGGAGCTTACATATTTATGAGCTGACATCTCAGATTTGTGGCTTTGCAGTATTCCTCAATTTCCCTTTAGAGCAGCCAATAGGCACAGACAGGCCTTGCGGGCTCATTACTTCACCCCACATCTCCACCCCCACCAAGACACAGCAGGTGGTTCATTTGTGGAGACATCCAGGGTCAAAGGAAAGTGAAAAATGAGCCTACACAAACTCCTGGGCTGGACCTGAAGAGGTGAATAATAGACCCACAGTGTATTCACTATGGCAAAGGCAGCTGCAGCAGGCGCTCCTATCGATGCATATAATATTAATACATACAGCCCTACAGAGCTGCCTGTTAGCAAATCATGCTCCCGCACATCATTTCATGTCATCCTCTGCACCATCTTGTGGCTCTACATGAGGACTGGCCATGGGAACGGAGCATTCCTATTAAACGTTTTCTTGTTGTTGTTCTGCAACAACATTTTCTGAAGGCAAAACAAACTCTACCACCATGGAGGAGCTTGTTTCATCGCGGACCAGAGTTCAAGCATTGCTATGGGAAACGTGTCATTCTGCTGATAAAAAGGATAAATCCAGACACGGCCTGCAAGGCTAGGTTCAGAAAGGGAGAGCAATACGGCGTCATTCTCCTTAGTCTTGGATAGTCCCACCAAGAAAACAAACTCAGGGGAGAGGCAGAATCGAATCCAGATACTTCTCCATGGAGAGGACTCGTGAGATGTCACAAAAACCCAAGTATCAGGCTCTAGTCCAAACCCAGCTTTGTCAGACTCAACCCTCTCTGCCCCCTCACTGACCATGCTGCCTCCGCGATGATTCCTTCTCTGTCCGCCTCTGCTTTTAGAAACCATTTTCCCTTCTCCATCCTCACAGGCAGGGATCTGAACTCCCTCATTCATACCCTGGGCCAAGCCAAGTGACAGAGTGAGCCCTCCCAGTGCCATTGGCTTTCAGAATCTCACCTCTCGTTTTGAAATGAAAAGTTTTGTTGCTGACCGTTTCAACCATCAGAGGTTCCGGTCCACCTAAAGCCTGGCCTGCTTCTATGACAAAGAATGGGCCCACACTGCAAGAACGGTATGAAAGAGAATACTGTTTTGTTTCACTAAAATGTGTGAATCTCAGTATCTGAGAAACCAATTAAAATATTGGTATAAAAAATGCTTTGCCCTCATACTAACTTAAAACTGCAGGCAACTGCACAGCGCTGTACTCATCAAAGCCTTCCACACACATGATTTCACTGCATCTTCACTCAAGACCTGAGGCAGGGCAGAGACTCTTCATCCATTCCTTCTGTCATTTACGCATCCATTCGGCAAACATTCGTTGAGTGCTGCCTGGGTCTTGACACCAAAGGCAGAGCTTCAAGACAGGATTACAGTCGAGTGGGAAGGCAGACAGTGATGGCTGCGCGGTGAAGCATGGAGAGATGTAGGTGCCATAGGATGGCAGAGGAGAAGCCCCGACCCTCTGGGGCTCAGGGGATCGGGGAGGTCTCATAGAAGGAGAGAAGAAAGGAGCCAGCCAGGAGGAGGACCCATTGTGCTGAGGGACCGGCATGAGTCAAGGTGAGGAGAGTGGCGGAGTAAGGAGTAACCCATGTAGGGCTGGAGCTCGGAAGAAGGGTGATCATTTTCTCAACATCACTCAAGTGGTTACGCACAGAGCTGGGACTCAAACACCCAGGTCTTGACTTCTACTCTAGCACGCTTTCCATTCTGTCACACTGCCTCGCTGTCTTCCCAGGTCCCCCGTCATTAAGGATCTGGGTCCTCTGCTGGAAAGTGTCTGAGAGACAGACCTACCGCTGACAGGAGAACATGAGGACAGTCCTGACATCAAGGCTATGACCAGACACTAAGCTAAGCATCATGCATTATCTCATTTAATTCTTGAAAAACCTAATGAGATAAGCTTCCCATGCACTTTACTGAAGGAGAGAACAGAAGCCAAGCAATGTAGCAGTCAGTAGCTCAAATGGAGATAACAGCGCTGGGTCCTACTACATTTAGATGTTCCCTAATCGCCCTCTTCCACTGCCTCCCAGAGGAAGATAGGAGAAAAAATGTCTAGGAGGGAAGGCAAGTCCTTCCTTTGATCAGGAAAACTTGCAGAGGCATTTTTCACAGCTCATTCTCCAAAGTTGTTTTAATTTTCTTTTTTAAAACCCTTCATTATATAAAAGTCTATTTTTTATGTTATTTTATTATTTTTTTTTTGAGATGGAGTCTCACTTACTCCGTCACCCAGGCTGGAGTGCAGTGGAGGATCTTGGCTCACTGCAACTTCTTCCTCCTGGGTTCAAGCGATTCTCCTGCCTCAGGCTCCCGAGCAGCTGGGACTACAGCCGCCCGCCACCACACCTGGCTAACTTTTTTGTATTTTTAGTAGAGACGGGGTTTTGCCACGTAGGCCAGGCCGGTCTTGAACTCCTGACCTCAAGGGATCCGCCCACCTCAGACTCCCAAAGTGCTGGGATTACAAGTGTGAGCCGCTGTGCCTGGCCTTATTTTTTATTTTTTAACTGACAAGTAGAAGTTGTATCTATTTATCATGTACAACACATTGTTTTAAAATACGTACACATTGTGGAATAGCTAGACTGAGCTAATTAACATATGTATTATCTCACATACTTTTTTATGGTGAGAACACTTAAAAAATCTCCTCTCTTAGCAGCAATTTTCAAGGATGCGATGCATTGTTATTAACTATATTTACATGCTTCTCCCCTGCAGTGTCTCCAGTGGAAGAAGTGGGAAGACGAGGTTTGGACGGGGTGCATTCTTTCAGCATTGACACAGGCTTTGCAGCAAAACTCAGCAGGAGCTTGAGAGTTCTCTGCAGTGTAGATGAAATGAGGGAGGAATGGAATTTACAGGGAGAAAAATGTGGGCCGATGTAAAACTAAGGCCAATTAGCTCAAAGGGCAAAAGTGAGAACGGGCAACATGTCTGCTAAGACAAGTGAGGCAGGCCCTGATGGAGGCGCTGTTGCTCAGAGTTCAACACTGAAGGCCACGCTTGGTTTTCACAACACCTCTTGGGCTCCCAGCTTTTCAGAACAGCACCGGTTGTTAGAAAGACGGCTGTCCAGAGAGAACATACCAGCATAGTGGGATTGTTGAGCAAAGCAAGAACGCTGGCGGTGGATCTCAAGCAAAGCTTTCTGGCAGAACATCAGGCCGAAATGAAAGCTTTGTTCCGTGTGTAAGGCACTGATCAGTTTAAGACTTACCTTCACCACCTGCCCTTATCAGTTTAGAACTTTGCTTGAAACTTTAGAGACAACCCACCTCTCTCTCTCCTATCTTTCTCCTTTCTCTCTGTCTCTCTCTCTGTCTCTGTCTTTCTCTCCTTTCTTTCACCTTGACTCTAGTATTTTTTTTAATTGCTCAGCAGTTTTCCCGATGCCAGTCAGCTGCCTCTCTCAAAGACGGTGTGCAGGTATCAGCATATCTGGTCTCTGCTCATTCACTGCTCAAAAGCACTCTCCGTCCTCCACGAAAACACGTGAGATTCTAGAGGGGGCTGCGGGTTGGAGCTGTCCACCAGCGGTAATCGAGAGGCACAGGCTGGGGGCGTGGAGGAGGGGATGTAGGAGGGTGGGGTTGCTTCCTCTGTCAGTGAGCGGAAACTTGAAAAATGGTTTCTTATTTGCCTTTTCTTTTCTATTTCTGGAGCAAGCCTTCTCCTTAGCTCAAAACCAGGGGCACGATGAAAGACTGTCTGTTTCCCCTAACCCAGGAAGGCTATAACTGGTATCTGCTTTAACAGGGAGCCGCAAACAAGGATGAGAACTGGAATTTGGGTAAGAAAATTATTCCTCTTTTAGTCTTTGTTTTTTAATGATTTTCCTTTCCCCGGCATGATTTTTGCTCTAGGTTTTCCACTCTGCTTCAAGCCTCTTCCAGATGCATGAGTCTCACAGAGTTCACGTAAACAAGAAACCAAAACAAAACAGCACAAGACCGAAAGCTTTTCCCCCTTGTGATACAACCACTTTATGTGCAGAGAGGCGCTCACGTGATGCTGCCAACATGTGTTTTCTGTCTCAGATTTCCCTTGATAACAAAGGACATATTTTAAAAGGCGTGGCCCTAGGTGCATTTGGCCAGCAGGAATCTGAGTGGAGTTTGGGGATTTCATTTGGCCTTAGGCTAATTTCCTCGGGTGCCCAGTGCTACAGCCCTTGATGATGTTAAACCCCAATTAATAAAGTCAGGAACACTTTGGGTCAGGTTTGTAAGATATGATCTCATTCTACTGCTTACAGAACTGATTTAATATTCAGGAATCAACTGAGCTCATTCATTTCCAAAACTGGCAGCCCTGCATGTTGCTTTACAGTACTCCCTCTGTCCAAGGCTAGGCAGGGCACATTAAAAGGAAATCTGTAGAAGAGGCTTTCATGATGTTCCAAGACTCAGAGAGAAGGATGGGGGCTGGGAGACAGGCAGGGTGGACAGGTGGGAGGGGCAGTAGCTCTGCCTGGGGTATGAATGTGATAGAGAGAGAAAGGCAATGATAGCTCAGAAAAACTCATGGCTGTTACTGTTAGAAATCCCACTTCCACATCTATGTAAGTTTTAAGAAGCCAGAAATGCTGCATTAACATTACAGTACGGACTTTTTAAAAAAAGTTGCAAATGACCATAAAACATATCAGCCATCTCTTTTGATGACTTATCAAAAGAGTGATTTATGATCTTAAAAGCCTCCTTTAAAATACTGCTTTTTAATCAAGAAAGCTTATGTTACTCTTCCGATACAAAATTCTCCTCACTTCAGCTTTCGAAGAAAAGGTAGGTCATATTTTTAAATTTCAATTTCTCATCTTTTAAATAGCTGTTCCTTTCTCTTGTGACATAAACTGATTTTGGTCTTCAAGTGACTTGTTTTTCCTCCCTGAATACTCAGGAATTGAAGTGCTTAAACCGAGCCCTCACACAGAAAGATGGAAAAGTCTCTGACTGGTATAAACTAGCAATGACTAGCTTTCCACTAGACAGTGGCCTACAACCCAAGAGTGACCAGACATTGTACTCTAGAATGGGGAGATGTCCAACCTCAAGAAAAGTTGAAATGGACGGGAAACGTAGTCAACATTTGACATTAGTTAAAAAACAAAACAAAACAAACAAACAAACAAACAAAAAACCCTCACATTTATGCAGCCAGAAAGAACCTGTTCTGAAAGCCACAGGCTAACTTCATCTTTATGATCCTGTAAAGAGAATACATTTCGGTTCCGTCTTTGATTCTAACATGAGCCAACGTCAAATATTTCAGCAACTCTGAATAAGCCTGATTAGAGCAATGACTGTCAGTTCAGAAACCTTCTTCATTTATTGCCCATTTTATTCCCATCCACCAGAGGATGTTTATAGCTTCTATGTCAGTAGTTTGTGTGTCTCTTCTGATAGAACTAGGTATTCTACAAGTCCACTGAACAAGAAGAAAGCTCGTACAATCTGGAACCTCCTAACTTCTTTGAAATGCTTTATACATTTTATTTTTACTTTTCTCAAAAGGAAACTGAAAAAGTTAAAGTAGAAAAAACTAGCAAGAAAACAGACCACCTAACTACAGCAACATATATAACTGTGTTACTTACACTGCTTTCCAATCCATCATCACTGATAAGTCATGGCTAAATAATCAAGTGCAGAATCCATTTCTTCACGTCTGCTAATAAATAGCTTCTCTCAAATGTGTCTTGCAGATCTGGGGCCATCTCAGGAGAAAGTAAAATTGTGCGAAGGTGAAGGAGAAAAGGCTGGAAAATTCTAAAATCCATGGGGGTCTGAGAACTCTCAGAGCAGACCCTGGTGAAACATTCTTGTGATTCCAGCCTTTGGCTAAACCATGATCCTGGCCTCACTGAGCTCCCAGCCACCTTCCCAGTGCAGATCAGCCCCTGCTCCAACATTGCATTTCCCTCCAAGAACAGGGCATGGATGGGAGAGGAGCTCACAGAATCCTGCCAATCTGTACATGCAAGCACGCTTCTCAGAGGAAGCTGCACCAGTTTCGCTCTGGTGTCTGCTATCTCAGAGAGAGAGAGGGAGGGAGGGAGGGGCAGAGGCAGGCAGGCAGGGAGGGGTGAGACAGGGAGAGGGAGGAAGAGAGAGGAAGAGAGAGAGAGAGAGAGAGAGAGAGAGAGAGAGAGAGAGAGAGAGGAGCTCTGCTAAAAGAGACAGCCGAGAAATACTTGCAACAACTCCCATTAACCCACAGTAGCTAGGGTTCTTGGCACAGCAGCTGCAAAATATACTGTCAAAATCAAACATTTAAAATCTTTAATTGTATATCCCTATACACATTTAGCCATGTATGTATAGACAAAGCTGACGGAACCCAGGTTTTGTATATGTCTGTGACTCTGCAAGGGAACACTCGTAGACAAACAGATGCAGATATATATCCCCATGAGAATAATATCTGCATGCACATGTTTCGTTTTCTAAGTGAAATTGTCTAGTCTCACA
This sequence comes from Theropithecus gelada, assembly GCF_003255815.1. Lineage (NCBI taxonomy): Eukaryota > Metazoa > Chordata > Mammalia > Primates > Cercopithecidae > Theropithecus > Theropithecus gelada. Next base: position 219,308,085 of record NC_037668.1, on the reverse strand, counting down.
GTTTGCATGTCTTAAAACTATTCCAATGCTCTCGGTAATGAAAGTGCAAACCCGACAAACAGCCCTTTGCCTCTGACAGCGTCTCATCTCTGATCGTGTTCTCCTCAGTTTGGTCTGGGTTCCTGTTTCTTTTTCCCTACCTCAGGAAAGAAACCCCCAAAAGAGAAGAAGGTAGAGAGGCGAGGCAGGAGCTTTCAGTGTGACTGTCAACTTTGCATGCCCCACCCCATCGTTCATGGCACTGCAACCCAGGTCTCTCCACAGATCCAGCCAAAGCCCAGATGATGCCCATGGGAGGGCGTGGCATGGATCAGAGGCGTAAGACCCACAGATGGGGCTCTGTAATAGCACAGGAACTGGTGAAGATGTTTAAGGAAAAAGAAGCAACAGAGAAGCTGAAGGCAGGAAGGGAGAAGGGAGAAAGGCACAGGTGAGGCAGGCTGGGAGGGGCAGCCATGGTGGCAGGAAGCACAAGGTTGCCTGTGACTGATTCCTGAGTGGTCTCTCCAACCCTCCCTCTCTTTATGAGGACTCCATTCACCTGCGTTTCTCCATGTGGAGTCCCAGTCATCTGCACTAGAGATACCTGGACCTTACCCCAAAGATTCTGATTGAGCTGGTGGGACTGACTGCATTTTACCAAGCTCCACAGATCATTCTCCTGCAGGTGGGAGTTTCTGGAGACCCACTGCTTCATTGATATTGAGCAAATGAATGGATGAAAAGTGAATGACGTGAGAAGAGATCCTAACGGAACACCTATGGGAATGCCAACATTTATGGAGGATGGGAGAGTTGAAAGGAAACTGAAGGCAAATGGTCAGAATGGTGAGAGGGGAGTGAGGAGGGAGAAGAATCACTGAAACGAGAGAAGGAATGACCTGCCCCTTTCTCAAAGGGCAGTGCTTTTATAGCTCTGGGACTACACGTGCTATGCCGTTCCCTTAACCCAGAACGCTCATCTCCAGGCAAACCATCCCTTAAAACCCAGCTCAAAAGTCGCATCCTCTTGGAAACTTTCCTAACTCTCCCAGGCAGAGGGAATGGCTCCAATCACATCTTGTTTGTATTTCTCATTGTAAGTACCTCTACACACTGCCCTTCTTTATTGGCTGGTTTCTCTCTTTCTCATTCTAGGATGATGAGCTGTTTTATGTAGACTAGATGATCTCTCAGTCATCACTACATGTCCCCAAATTCTGGCTAAAGTAGCTACTCCGTGTGCACTAACTAAACGGCTAAATCTATCACAAGAGGATTTCTTGACCTGAGGAGCTGGTACATAGACATTTGCTCTACAATTGGTCTTTAAACTGAACATCTGCCTCCATTTCACACGCTATTTTCAGGCATGATACGCTTCACAGTATCACTTTAAATGTTTCTTTATTGGGATTTAGTCTAGAGAGTTATGACTTAGTGGAGAATGAAGAGAAAACGTTACAAGGAACTAATCTAACAAGGAGGTAAACAAGACAAAAGGCAAAGAAAGTACCAGACTGAGGTGAACTCAGTACAAGGTGCAGCACTGCAGATGTGGTTTTTGATAAACTGATACATTTGGGACTCAGAAAGGTGCCACACTTCCATTAATGGTGACAAAGAAATTGCCTAAACAGAGATAAACTGCTCAAAGTAAAACCAGATGTAGTCACTTCTGGAGAAGGACTACCACATTAAGCCCCAATGTAAGAAAATGGTCACTAAATTTGGTGAAACAGAGTTGGAAATGAAAGATACCAAAATAATTAGCAGAAAACAAATCACCCATCTACTTGCCTTAAAAAAAGATTAGAGGAATTATAGATTAAAAGTTAGGGATCACACAGCACTTTGGGAGGCCGAGGCGGGCGGATCGCGAGCTCAGGAGATCGAGACCATCCTGGCTAACATGGTGAAACCCCATCTCTACTAAAAATACAAAAAACTAGCCGGGTGCGGTGGCGGCGCCTGTAGTCCCAGCTGCTTGGGAGGCTGAGGCAGGAGAATGGCGTGAACCCGGGAGGCGGAGCTTGCAGTGAGCCGAGATCGCGCCACTCACTCCAGCCTGGGCGACAGAGCGAGACTCCATCTCAAAAAAAACCACAACAAAAAAGTTAGGCATCACACTAATCATTGAATAGATGAATGAATGAATGAATGAATGAATGAATGAATGAATGAAAGAAATGGCGAAGGGTCTGGAACATCCTTGGGGAAACACCAGCATTTGAGGGGCATTTCAAATACTGTTTTCATAGTTTTTAAAGTGTTTCATCACTTGGTGTTGAAACACTTGCTCAGTGTTTCAGAAAAGCTGAATGACTTGCTCTTGGTCACACAGCTACCAACTTCCTGGACGAGATCTGGAACCCCAATCTTCCACATTCAATCTGCTACACTTTCCACCGCACCGCATTAAGCCCCAGCGTATGAAAATGGTCACTAAACTTGGTGAAACAGCGGTGGAAATGAAGGATACCAACAGGAATCCATCTTGAAACACAAGAGAAAGCCATCTCAAGGAACAACCTACTTGTCCAAACATCGGTTGGCAAGCAGCATGCGTAGTGCTGTGAAGCTGGGAATCCCTAACCAGAAGTTTGGGGTGGCCTGGCTGGGAAGGCTGCCCCCCGGGACTCTCCTCTCCACTGTCTCTCGTGTTCAACGATCCCGGGGTCACGTGGAGGGGACATGGAGATGTGCCTTTTAGATCTCACTTCAAGGGAGGACTTGTTGCCCCGGCTGTGGGCAGTTGGCCTCTAGCTGACAGCTCCTTCAGGATTTGCTTCCACTGAAGAAAGCCACAGAGGGCTGCAGAAGGCCCAGGGCCTGGCCTGGCCTTCTGTGAAGCCACAGTGGTTCACATCCAAAGACTGTGAGTGTGTAAAGCAGTCTTTGGAGGGCAGTGAGGGTATAAAGGCCCAGCCATCAAGTCCAGCGCATGACACAAGCACAGGCCATTTACGCTCCAGCACTTCCCTGTGGGGCTAGCCAAGGCTTTGTTAGCCTGTTTGGCGGTTTGACTTTTTCCTCGGCACGATCCTGCATCCTCCTGGTTTCTACAGGTGTGGATTTCCAGTAAACATCCTGCATGCCCAGCTCCACCTGAGTGCTGGCTTCCAGGGAACCCAACCTGCAATCTTCTGCTCTGTTTCCAGACTTACTACCAGCAATCTCCACATACGTAAACCTCTGCTAATTTCAAAGCTTCTTAGCAACAAAAATGGACTCTTCTTCCCTCGCCAAAATGTTGGGCAGCTAATTTTATCTCTAGAGGTCTCAGTTCTCTCATCTAGAGGGAATTAGAGGCAATGGAGCTCTCGGGCCTCCTGGGAGGTATAAGGAAGTCAACCCTCCCCCGATCAGTACTGGGGGTCTCGTAAGATTTCACTTCAGGCTGGGCACGGTGGCTCACACCTGTAATCCCAGCACCTTAGGAGGCCAAGGTGGGTGGATCACCTGAGGTCAGGAGTTCAAGACCAGCCTGGTCAACATGGTGAAACCCCATCTCTACTAAATACAAAAAAAATTAGCCAAGTGTAATTACAGGCCTGTAATCCCAGCTACTTGGGAGGCTGAGGCAGGAGAATCGCTTGAACCTGGGAGGCAGAGGTTGCAGTGAGCTGAGATTGTGCCATTGCACTCCAGCCTGGGCAACAACAGGGAAATTTCGTCTCAAAACAAACAAAAAAATTCACTTCAAATAAGGGGTTTGCAATTAAAATATTTTGGAAAAGCACTGGTTCTGATGATCCCATAGACCCCTCCCTCTGTAATATTCTATGATGCTCTGACTGTCTTCAGAAAACACAAACAAGCAGAATAACAAAATGGTACCTAAGGCCATCCACTAATTTGAAAAACAAATCAACTCATATATAAAGACAAGATCGTAATATAGATTAAGAGAGCGATGGCTTTAAGGCTAAATCCTGGTTTATTGGACAGATAGGGAACTATAAATGATGATGGAATTAAGAATAGTTTCCTGAAGGGGTTTGGACAATTTATTACTTTACAGGGCTATCAGGAGGACTTAAGATGGGTAAAGTAAAATAAAAAGTTTCAGTTAAATGAATCAAATTCCATGGTTGAAGTTTGCAATGATCTCTTCCCTCCTGGCCCCCAAACACAGGAGTGTCTGTGACAAAGGCTAACTGAGGGGACATAAGAAATTAGGCCCCACTGTCTCTGTTAATATACCCGAAAGACAGAAGTAGTTTCTTTATTCCCTGCGTATAGGAAAATACCATTCCAAGTAACGGTTAAAAAGAACATATAAGCAGCTAGAACTCGATGGAAACATTTTATGTAAAAAAATATATATATTCATATGCAAGAAAGAAAGTCTAATGGTTACTAAATTGTTATAAATAATGAAAAACTCTAAACAAATCATACCCAAATTACCTTAGAATTTCCCTGTAGGAAATACCAAATGTATGAAAATCCTTAATCATTTAAAGACACCAGGATTAAAATGAATCATCCGTATTCTGAAAATACAACGCAGAGATGGTTAAAAAGAAATTTGTAAAATTTGTGCTCCTTGATGCGCTGCACCACCAAATCTACACATTTTAGTAGTGTTTATATTTGGCAATTATCTCTAAAATCCATATTGTTCAGACGAAAGGAATGCAGGTACATTACAGTATATGATGACAGTTGTACATAATGCTTTATGTATGAGCCGCAGTGGCTCAGACCTGTAATCCCAGAACTTTGGGAGGCTGAGGTGGGTGGATCACCTGAGGTCAGGAGTTCAAGACCAGCCTGGCCAACATGGTGAAACCCCATCTCTACTACAAATATAAAAACCTGCAGCGCACGGTGGCGGGCACCTGTAATCCCAGCTACTTGGGAGGCTGAGGCAGGAGAATCGCTGAACCTGGGAGGTAGGGGTTGCAATGAGCCAAGATTGTGCCACTGCTCTCCAGCCTGGGTGACAGAGCGAGACTCCCTCTCAAAAGAATGAATGAATGAATGAATGATTTACATCTTTAAAACTTCAATTGTCTATAAATATAGATCTCAAGTCTGCTAATAAGAAAACTATACACTTGACACTATCTGGAATAGTCAGGTCTTGTGTACACCTATTATAGACTTATTTTAAAAAAATTTGTCAGGCGCAGTGGTTCACGTCTGTAATCCCAGTACTTTGGGAGGCCGGGGTGGGCAAATCACCTGAGGTCAGGAGAACAGCCTGGCCAACATGGTGAAACCCTGTCTCTAAAAATACAAAAATTAGCCAGGCATGGTGGCACGTGCCTGTAATCCCAGCTACTTGGGAGGGAGGCTGAGGCAGGAGAATCGCTTGAACCTGGGAGGCAGAGGTTGTGGTGAGCCAAGGCAGAGGTTGTGGTGAGCCAAGGTTGTGCCACTCCAGCCTGGGTGCCACAGCGAGACTCTCTCTCAAAAAAAAAAAGTACTTTACTGCGTAATTTTCCAACTACAAACCATCATTTAGTTTGTCATTCCGTAGGAAATTAGGGATTTATTCATTTAAAATTCATTAAAATTTCACCATTTCTTTTGTAGCCTTGCTCCCTGTTTTCTATGAGGAGATGGAGCCGGCCCTGACCACAGCTACAATTTTAACTGAGAAGAGAAGGAAGGGAAAGAGCAGAGAGGCTGGGCACAGTGGCTTACACCTGCAATCCCAGCACTTCAGGAGGCCAAGGTGGGAGGATCACTTGAGGCAAGGAGTCCAAGACCAGCCTGGGCAACATAGTGAGACACTATCTCTACAAAAAAATTGAAAATCTAGCTGGGAGTGGTAGCGTGGACCTGCAGTCTCATCTACTTGGGATACTGAGGCAGGAAGATTGCTTGAGCCCGGGAGGTTGAGACTGCAGTGAGCAGTGTTTGTACCACTAGGCGACGAAGGGGTGGCACTTCAGCCTGGGCAACAGAGCAAGACCCTGTATCAAAAAAAAAAAAAAAAAGAAACAAAGAAAAGAAAAAGAAAGAAGGAAGAAAGGAAAACACGAAGGGAGGGAGGGAAGGAGGGAGGAGGGGAAGGAAGGGAGGGAGGGAAGAAGGAGGGAAGGAAGGAAGGACAGAGAAAGAGAGAGAGAGACAAAGAAGGAGAGAGGAAACTTTTGGGGATGGAAGGTGGGAAGGGGTTGGAGGAGAAGCTCTAGAATGGAGCCATCTGAGCCCTGGGGAGATGGAGAGAGCAACGTGTGATGTAAAGCTCCCTACACAGAATAGGGGCCCAGGGCCTCCTCTCTTCCCACACTGCGGCACTGACCTCCTGGCCTTGCCCTCACCCGCTCTACTCCGAAAATGTGCAGAAAAGACATGACAGAAATTGGGAACTAGTACTTTACTCAGCAGCCCCTAGGGGATACGAAAACGACCGCAGCAGGACCAGGTTCCTCCCTTAGGAAACCCTGGTGCTGGCGGCACCAGAGCTCTCAGGAGAGAACAACCTTCTATAGAGAGCCTTCGGATCATGGCTCTGACCAACGCCTGCGAAAGGCCTACCGGGGTAGCTGGAGTCATGTGGCATCAAATCCCATAGCACAGATGGGTTGGCTTTGGAAAAGCCACCAGATCCTTACAGAAGAGACTGAAACTCAAAACTTGCATAAGGCCAGACAGCCACCCAGCGGCAACGCCGAGAGCAAAACCAAGTTCTAGCTCCAAGTCCATGGGTCCAGCCGGTGCTTCCAACACGCCCATCACCACCCAGCTCTCCCATACGGACAGTCATTATCCTTCAGATACGTGGTGCTGGGATGCCCTTGATCTTTAGTCTCATAGACTTAAGAGAGGGTTTTTATCCCTCTCAAAAGAACCGAGAAATTCTCTCCATACAGGACATTTGAGAACAGAGCTCTTTTGTTGCAAATAGTCAGAACATCAAACATTTTTTCAAAAAATAAAAGGTCAAATACCTTTAAAATTTAGTTAGATCTGCATGGAACAAAGGAAGTACTTTCAAGAATGTAAATGGTGAATGTGGGACATGCTAATATCTTAAAAACTCATTTGGCATGAGGTATATACAGGGTGGTAGGCACTACCCAAAAGAAGCTTGGCACTTCATGTAAATCATTTAATTCATGTTATGTACATGAAATGTGAAAATCTATACCTAAAATCTATATATTAATTAGTTATCCTTATGAGAAAAATGATACATGAAAATCTAGATGTAACTTTTAAAAGACAAATCAGGAAATGTTATGTGTCATTTAAAAGTTCACCATGGCCGGGCGCGGTAGCTCATGCCTGTAATCCCAACACTTTGGGAGGCCGAGGCAGGCAGATCACCTGAGGTCAGGAGTTCAAGACCAGCCTGATCAACATGGAGAAACTCCATCTCTACTAAAAATACAAAATTAGCCGGGGTGGTGGCAGCGCCTGTAATCTCAGCTACTCGGGAGGCTGAGGCAGGAGAATCGCTTGAATCCGGGAGGCGGAGGTTGCAGTGAGCCGAGATCGTGTCACTGCACTCTAGTCTGGGTGACAAGAGTGAAACTCCGTCTCAAAAAGAAAAAAAAAAAAGTTCCCATAAGCTTCTTTTCCAATCAATACAGAAATTTTTCAGAGATAGCTCCCTCTCATGACAAAACAGTTGGTACCCACGGATGCTCTTTAACCCTCCTACCATTTTATGTGCCTTTACTTATCCAGAGTCATTTTCTTCATACTTAGAGAATATCTAGAATCATAACTATTATTTTCATTCATTCATTCAACAAAAACATACAGAGAGTGCCTGAAACAAGAACAACCTAGTTTTGATCTTCACTGAGCTTATAGTCTAAACTAGTCATGGTTTGCCAAGATAATTGTTGCCTCTTCCTCTTCTTCTTCTTCTTTTTTTTTTTTTTTTTGAGACGGAGTCTTGCTCTCTCTGTTGCCAGGCTGAAGTGCAGTGGCACGATCTCAGCTCACTGCAACCTCCACCTCCTGGGTTCAAGCAATTCTCCTGCCTCAGCCTCCTGAGTTGCTGGGATTATAGGCATGCGCCACTACAGCCGGCTAGTTTTTCTATTTTTAGTAGAGATAGGGTTTCACCATGTTGGTTAGGCTGGTCTTGAACTCCTGACCTCATGATCCACCCACCTCGGCCTCCCAAAGTGCTGGGATTACAGCCATGAGCCACCCTGCCCAGCCTGCCTCTTCTTTTTAAACATAACATCTCCTCACTCCAACTCATTCTCAAAAAGATGTAACAAAGTATGTAATGTTGTATCTAGGTCTTCATTAAATCTCCGGTTGGAAGAAATCGTGCTGTACTCACCGTCCATATCAAGTAGTTCTAAAACAACAGACAAGATTCCTTTTTTATCAGAAAAGCAAAATCTACTTATCTGTCCACCTATACTACAGGTCTGGTGCCTGTCTCATCTGAAGTATGTGCCGCCTTCGTTGGTTTGTATGAAAACTTTGGGTGGTGAACGGCCAAGTTCTCAGAGTATTCTATAGACGTACAGCTGGTGTTCCATCAATGTGCGGCAGTGCCGTAGTTACCAAAATATCAGGCCAGCACAATATGGGCATGATGAAGCAATTGCCTAGTTCTAAAGACGGAAGTGCAGCAGAGCCAAATTTAGCAAAAGGCTCAACAATCCTCCGTCTGTGTGTTGATAAAGGAATAGAATTATTTCAGACTGCTATATGCCTCTAAATATGTGGCTAGTCTTAGCAAACATGCATTTGTTTATACTTTCGGTCACAAAGTCTAATTCTGATATGAATTCTTACTACCACACTAGCCCAGTGTAGCAATTATCCTCCATTTAAAAAGTGCTCTGCGGATAAAAACTAATCTCTGTGATACCTCTGCAGGCGTGATAACTCTTCTAAAGCAGGCTTATCATCTCTTTGTAAATGTAAGAGAAAGAAGACGTTTCATCCCACTGGCTTCTTAAGAACAGATGACAAAGAACTCTGACCCTAGCATCAAACTAAACTGGGTTCAAATCTCTCACACAGTAAAAACAAGTTAAGTAGCTAGTCCTTACCATATGCCAGGCCAGGTTCTCGGAGCTGTCTATATATCAACTTTTTTTTTTTTTTTTTTTTTTTTTTTTTTTTGCTTTGGTGTTTGCCCTGGCCGGGGGGCCGGTGGGGAGGCGGCGGCCCCCTGGCGCCGGCGCGAGCGCCCCNTGTGCAGAACAAGCTGCTTTTCCGAAGCACGATAACACATTTCCATGGAAACCACTTCATCCACTGGGACTCATCTCACGGATGCCGCTGCAGTGAGATTTTTTTTTTTTTTTTTTTTTTTTGAGACGGAGTCTTGCTCTGTCGCCCGGGCTGGAGTGCAGTGGCCGGATCTCAGCTCACTGCAAGCTCCGCCTCCCAGGTTCACGCCATTCTCCTGCCTCAGCCTCCCGAGTAGTTGGGACTACAGGCGCCCACCACCTCGCCCGGCTAGTTTTTTGTATTTTTTAGTAGAGACGGGGTTTCACCGTGTTAGCCAGGATGGTCTCGATCTCCTGACCTCGTGATCCGCCCGCCTCGGCCTCCCAAAGTGCTGGGATTACAGGCTTGAGCCACCGCGCCCGGCCTATATCAACTTATTTAACCCTCATGACAACTGTGACATCCACGACACTATTATCCTTAGTCTACAGATAAGGAAATTGAAACACAAAGAAGTTAAGACCTTTTCTGAAGGTCACATAGCTCGTAAGTGGCAAGGCCAAGATCTGGACCCGGGTGGCCGGGTTGCAGTCTCCTCTCTCAAACTTTTCACACCAGATTGCCTCATGTAAATTACTGAAGTTCTCTAAACGACTGTTCGGTCCATGAAATGGGGATAATAATGGTACTGACGTCACAGGATGGCCAGAATGTTTAAAATCATGCATCTGAAAGTCCTTAACACATCACATACGTGTAGTAGGTGGTCTTGATTTTAACAAAGCCTGAGTTCATCATTAGCACTCAGGCTGCCTCGAAAGATTCTTCTTTGATTGTCAGGGAAGGGAGGTGGCGTTTTAGGCAGCTCTGGCAACGCTGCTCACAGACTTACCAAGAAAGGGGCAGGATCTATGGAAGGAAATGAATTTCACCATCCTTACTGCAACTCTTGTATAAGATACAAATCAATTAATTCATCACATTCTTATCCCATTCAGCATCTTGCCATCAAGAGGCCCCTGCCCAGCTCCTCGGAATTCCTCCTCTAATTCAGCTGTGGCTTCTCTAGTTGGCCGGCGCCCAGCCCTTGCCCTGGTGAAGTTCAAGAGCTACATAAGCTGTCTTGCCTTGGATGTTCTTCTGAGAGTTTGGAAGGAACTCTAATTCAGTTTCTGACAAGTTATTGGCAAAAGGAGAGGAAGCGCTTGCCAATTTGCTTCAGGCACCGAGCATGTTAACAGGTATTACACCAGGTGTTATTAATATATTACTTACAACAAACCCAGGTTTCAACCTATTGTTTGGGTTATACAGAGTTATGAATTTTATACTTTACAAAGTACTGTATTTTTTCTAATCGAGAAAACTTGGAATGTGTGTTGAAGAATTCAGTCCTCAGTGTGAGATGTATTTATTACAAATGAGTCTTATTTCAGAATCAGTTTGTGGGTTAAATGACCAATACCATTTCTTCAAATCGATCACTTGCTAAAGCCGAAGACTGGGACAGGTGTCACTCCCAGGGCTCAGCCAGCCAAGCTCGCAGGAATGAGGTCAGTGCCCTGATGAAATGGCTTCCTTTTTCCTCTAAGGAAAGTTGACAACTTTCTCCCAAAGAAATTTCAGAGCTGGAAGGAATAGCTTTGGATGCTCTACACTTGGGGGCTTAGAAAATGAATATCTAAGATGCAGTAGTCCTAAAACTCCCACTGTTCTTAGCAAGCACAGGGACTGTCTATAATCTCATTGATGATGTATAGCTATCCAGCCTAAAACAAAGCACGCATTGCAGGTCAGAGAACAGGCGGGAAGGAAACGCTTCCACTCAGCAAATTCCTAGAAGGGGAGAATATCTCCCTTAGGAAAATGGCCCTTTGACACGTTCCACACTGTGTACCTTGCACCCATGACTGCTTTAGCACTTTACCAGGCATCAGACCTACCAGCCTGAATACCACAAGCAGAAGCCAAATCAAACGAAACAAGACCTCTGTCCAGCTCTATGGCCCTCCAGGCCCAGGCCCAGCAATTGGCTAACAGAGAGCCATGTGTGCTACTGAGCTCTTTCCAGACAACGTGATTTCTGAAGAAATGCTGCTCACTTTGCCCCTCTATCCCCCTCAGATTACTCTAAAGTAGAGGTCTAGAAAATATGTAAGTGGAAACTTTTTGGCTTACTCAAATTATACTATATAAAGTTGTCTATTTATCTGTGGGCTAGGGTTCCAAGCTGTGTGTCCTCAGCCAAGTTTACCTGTCCTGGAATAATAAAATCAGATTATAATTTCTACCTCACTCCAATAGACTATGGCAGTGCAGGTTAACTATGAATTAGGGACTCTACCTCTATTTGGCTTTACCCCCAGACTTACCATGCAGCCTTGGCTCAAACACCTGTGTATCTGGGCTGATTTATTTAACCTCTTCAGACTATCATGATGTTGGATTAATCTAGGTTATATTTGTAAAGGATGACCCTCTCCAGGAAAGGAAACCACACACACACACACTCTTCACTATTATTCTAGTGTTCTCTTACATTTTTAATATTAGTCAATGCCAAGGACATTGAGAATTGTCCTGATTTTGAAGCTCCCATACATCTTTCTCTTTGGACAAAGGTAACATGAGCTGCTTGGCATCACTGAAATAAAAGAGATTTGGTCTAGATAAAAACCGATAAAAAATGCAATCCAAGTTGTTCCTTCAGGACTCATACTAGTCTGGCAACCGGCTGCCTCATGAATGTAACTGTGTCTGCTTTTCTTAAAGAACACTTGTGAATTTTCCTCTTCCCTTCTAACACACACACACACCCCTTCCCATTTTCCTCACCAGTTCCTCGACTGCATTTGCCATCTGATGCAAGAAGAAGAATGTGAACCCATCAAAGAAACACAGGCAGGGAAGAAAGAGGAGTGAGAGGAGACTAGCCTCATTGCCGCCCCTTCTCCCCAGTTCCTCTCAGATTCTGTACCTGGAAGGACAAAACCAGGAGGCAGTGGGTGGAGACTGGCCTTTCTCAGGCAGCCTGGAAGAGCAGCTGTTAAATTATTGGAAGTTTCTGGCTAAAAGAAAGTGAAATGTTAATGACCATATTGTGGAAAGGAAGAAAACTTCACAATCCATATAGATTTAAACTATCTTTTCAGGAAGAAAGCTCAGTATACATGACTGAGTGCCCTCAGACACAGCTTGGAAGAAATGATCCGTTTGCTTATATGCACGCTCTGATTGCCAACTGCTGCGCTCTCTCCCACCCCTCACTTCTTCTGGTGGTTGCTGTGGATAAACAGTTTTCGGCTACAGTTCATCATTTCTATTTTCAGCATGTTCTTCCTTAACCCAGTTGCCTCTCAGGTGAAAATTTTTGCTGGCAGAGTCAAGGATAACATTCCACTAGCTTCTAATAAAACACACGGAGCCGAGACTGGTAACCTTCGCATCCAGGCTGACTTATCTGAGTTGCCCCTGAGGTCTCTGATTCGATTTCCAGCTTCTCTGACCACACTAAAGCAAACTGGGTTAAAAATACTGGAATATAAAGTGTGGCAGACCAGGCTCTCATCCCACCTACCTCCCTCCGCTCCCAGAAGGAAGACTTCTACACAGAAAGGAGATATGCAGGGAAACGGAACAAGATGGCCATTTGATGGATAATCATAAATGATGTTTGAATGGTTGAAAAATCAACTGCAAGTCACATATACAGTTTGAGATGATTGATAATATGATAGAATAAATATGTTTTCAAAATAGCTTCACCTAAGTGTTGCTTTTTAATAATTGGAAATCTCACCTGAAGTGTTACAATTGTTACAATTATCTCCATTCTTGTCACACTATCAGTAATTTACTTTAAAATACAGTCCTTCAAGCCGGGCACGGTGGCTCACACCTGTAATCTCAGCACTTTGGGAGGCCAAGGTGGGCAGATCACCAGGTCAGGAGTTCGAGACTAGCCTGGCCAACATGGTGAAACCCCGTCTCTACTAAAGATACAAAAATTAGCCGGGTGTGGTGGTGCACACCTGTAATCCCAGCTACTCTGGAGGCTGAGGCAGGAGAATTGCTTGAACCCGGGAGGCAGAGGTTGCAGTGAGCCGAGATCATGCCATTGCACTCCAGCCTGGGCAACAGGGCAAGACTCTGTCTCTAAATAAACAAATAAATAAATTACAGTGCTTCGTATACATAGTATACTAATGTGTGGATTAGTTATTAATTTACATTATAGGAGTAGTTATTTAATATTCGGAGTGCCTTTTTCAGGAATACATACTTCAGGGGTGATTGGTTAGTTGGCGCTTGATGTATAAAATTTTCATCATCATTTAATTTCCAACTACTGTCTGAAATCCACTGAAATTTCTTCTTTAACCTATTGGTTATTTATAAGTAGATTGCTTAATTTCTAAACATTTGGTGATATTCTGATTTTCTAATTTTCTATTTTTATGGTCATTGATTTATAGCTTAATTTCTCTCTGGTCAAAAAAAAATACTCTGAATGATTTTAGTCCTTTGAATTTTGTCAAGAATTGCTTTATGAGACAACATATGGTCAATTTTGGTTAATGTCCCAGTTGTACTTGGAAATGAATTGTGTCATTGTTGAGACATTCAGATCTTCTCCCCTTCTATGATTACAGACTGGTTTCTTCTTTTAATTCTGCACATTTTTGGGTATTTATCATTAGTGATAAATTAAAGATACTTATTTATTTATTATTTTTGAGATGGAGTTTCACCCTTGTTGCCCAGGCTGGAGTGCAATGGTGCAGTCTTGGCTCACCACAACCTCCGTCCCCAGGGTTCAAGCGATTCTCCTGCCTCAGCCTCCCGAGTAGCTGGGATTATAGACATGCGCCTCCACACCCAGCTAACTTTGTATTTTTAGTAGAGATGGGGTTTCTCCATGTTGGTCAGGCTGGTCTTGAACTCCCCACCTCATGATGATTCTTGAAAAGTCTATTTTCTCTGATGTTAGAATTATGCCAGCTTATTTTGGTTGGCATTTACAAGGTATATCTTTTTTTTTTCATTCTTTTATCTTCAACTTCTTTTTGTCCTTAAATTTATGAAGTGTATCTTACAAGCAGTATTTAATTAGATTTTGTTGTCTTTAAAATAGTCTAACAATAACTATCTTCTAATTAGAGTATTTAGCCAATTTTCATGTAACTCAATTACAGATATATTTGAATTTATAGCTACCATCTTACAGTTGTTTTCTATTAGTCCACCTATTTTATATTCTCTTTCCTCTTCTTTCTTGAATTCTTTTAGATTAATCATGTATTTTTCATTCTATTTTCCCTTTTATGCATTATTTTACTAGTTGCTCTGCAGATATTAATTTTATTATAGTCTAATAAAATTCTGAGTTTTAATACTTACAGATGTTATGATTTTATTACACTTTAACTCCATTTATCCCCTTTCACTTCCTGTATTATTTTTGTCATGCATTTAATGCTACATATATTTTAGCGCCCACAAAATCCCATTTTTGTTCTTTTATATGGTCAATGTTCATTTATATTTGCCCCATATTTATTTTCTGAACATTTCACAAAAATAGAATTGTATGGTGAATGCCCATATGCCCTTCATCCAGATTCTTTAATTTTTCCACATTTCTGCACGTGAAAATTTTTTCTACATTTACTTTATCACATATTTATCCATCCCTCTATCCAGCCATCAATACATCTTATATTCTTAATACATTTCAACTTAACCACATGTTGACCTTTTCTGCAGCTTTCATTCCTTCCTGCATTTCCGGGATCATTTTCTTCTTATCTGTATACTTCCTTTTAGTATTTCTTTCAGTGTTCGTCTACTGGTGATAGATTCTTTCCATTTTTGTCCTGAAATGTCTTTATTTCACTTCAATGTTTGACGAATATCTTTGTTAAGTTTGTAAACTTTTAGGTTGACAGTTACATTCTTTCAATTCATGAATACGACATCCCATTGTCTCTTGGCATCCATTGTTTCTGTTGAGAAACGAATTTCTGTCTTATTGTCGCTCCTTTAAAAATAATCGATTTTTTTCTCACGGCTGTAATCATTTTTCTCCTTGGCTTTTGTTTTCAATGGTTTTACTACATTGTCCCCAGCTGTGGTTTTCTCTGTGTACATCCTAGTTGGGGCAAGCCAGGGCTTCTTAAATCATGTTCTGAAGTAGAATCGTAGGCGTTAGAGGCTGAGAAAGGTAGGAAGGAGAGGTGGATGGGGAGAGGTTCGTTAACAGATACCAAATTACAGACCCAATTATAGCTATGTAGGAGGAAGGAGTTCTGGTGTTCGGCAGCACTTTCAGGCGAATATGGTTAATGATGATTTATTGTATGTTTTCAAAAAGCTAGAAAAAAAGATTTTGAATGTCCACAACACAAAGACATGATAAATGTTTGAGTTGATATATATGCTAATTACCATGATTTGATCATTACGCATTGTATACCTATACCAAAATCATCACTTTTTATCCTATAAATATGTACAATTGTTATGTGTCAACTAAAAAGAAAAAGAAAAAGACATTGCTTCTGCCCCATTCCCTCTGCCCCTCTTCTGGGCTTTCCATTATATGTTACAAGTGTTCCATATGTCTCTTCTGCTCTTTTCTGTGTTTTGATCCTTTTTGTTCTCCCTGCATCTCTCTGGATATTTTCAACTGATTTGTATTCCATTTCACTAATTCTGTCTTGTACTAAATCTAACCTGCTATTAGAGCTGCTTGTTGTGTTCTTAATATCCATTATTTCATTTTTTAAGCTCCAGAATTTCCTCTTTTTTCTTTTCTTTTCTTTTCTTTTCTTTTCTTTTCTTTTCTCTTTTGTGAGACAGGATCTCTGTCACCCAGGCTGAAGTGAAGTTGACTCACTGCAACCTTGACCTCCCAGGCTCAGGTGATCCTCCCACCTCAGCCTCCCAAGTAGCTGGGACTACAGGTGTGTGCCACCATGCCCGGCTAATTTTTGTATTTTGTATAGAGACAGAGTTTCACCATGTTGCCTACGCTGGTCTTGAACTCCTGGGATCAAGCCATCTGCCCACCTCAGCCTCCTAAAATGCTGTGATTACACAGGTGTGAGCCACCACGCCCAGCCCCAGGTTCTTTTTATGAATTCCAATTTTCTGGTGAAATTCTGTATTGTATCATTTATCTTCCTGAACATATGAATCACAGATATTTTGAAATTTATGTCTGATAATGCTGGTAAACTATGGGTATTTTTCCAATGCCTATTTTTTTTTTCTTTTAGGCCTATTTCTTGGTATGCTTGATCATTTTTGATTGAGACAACTTATGGGAAATGTAGAGACTCCTATCTTTCTTCAGTGATCATTCACCCAGTCCTCTGGTGGGCAGCCTGAATGGGAGTGATCAAGCTACACCAATCCCAGACTGAGCTCACTGAGATTTTGTATTGCTTGTCTACTTCAGGTTCACATCTATTTTTAGGGTATGATTCTTCAAGGATCCCAGTGGGGTATCTCCTAGTGCCTCTTCTCCTCACTAAGCTTTGAATGTGATTTTTTTTGTTGATTTGTTTGTTTGTTTGAGACGGAGTTTGGGTCTTGTTGCCCGGACTGGAGCGCAATGGCATGATCTTGGCTCACTGCAACCTCCACCTCCCAGGTTCAAGTGATTCTCCTGCCTCAGTCTCCCGAGTAGATGGGATTACAGGTGCCCGCCACCACACCCGGCTACGTTTTTGTATTTCTAATAGAGATGGGGTTTCACCATGTTGGCCAGGCTGGTCTCAAACTCCTGACCTCAGGTGATCCACCCACCTCGGCCTCCCAAAGTGCTGGGATTCCAGGTGTGAGCCACCGCGCCCAGCCATGTCATTTTTTTTTTTTTTTTTTTAACTTAGCACTGTGATACTGAAAATGCCACTTACAATGGTTTTTTTGCTTAGTCTCTTGCACTATACAGCCTAATATCTGGCAAATGCTTCAAAGGAGAAAACCACTGGAGCATCCAGTTCATTTTTTTGTCTCTTCCTCCCAGGATCTTAATCTCTTAAGTCTTGTCTACCTTGGCAGGTCTGAACCCCAAATTTTGTCTCTTAAACCCCATGATACCACCAAAAGGTCTGCTGCCTTCTCAGCAGATGAACAGGGAGAGAAAAGTGCCCACTCCACTCTCTATAGTTCTCTTCTGTCTCAGATCTTAGCTACACAAGACCTGGTTGCCTCGGCAGCTCTCTGAGACAATTCTGGCTCAGTAGGAAGCTTCTGTACAGCATCAGCTGAGGCCAGAATCTGTTCTGATTGCTCAGTGCCTATGCCAGTCCAAGTTACCATCTGAGAGTCTCATCAGAAGGTTACATTCTGAAGGCTGTTGCCACGCTGCTTTGGCTATCTCTATTACTGGTCCACGGCAGAGGTTAATTGGAATCATGGAAGTTAGAAATTATTTTTCTTTGGTGCACATGGTTATGTTCAAGATATAGTGATTGGCTAGAAATATTGAGCAGGCATTCCTGCTCTTATAAAACCCAGCAAGCCCAACTAACCTAGGGATTTGAACTGCTTGGCCCATTGTTCGGGTCATTCCAGGAGCACTTTTCTCTGCTTGACTAACTGGATGATTATTCTGGCTCATGCCATTAGTACAATAACCACACTCGCCTCTAGGGAACCCGTTATGTAAAGTGCTGTAGGATTACCTAAAAGGATAGGGGCACGGCTTTTCATCAAGCTTACAAAACGAATTGTAGGACTCTTCCAGTCAGCTACACGTGTCTGTAAGTATGGCAGAATTTGGCTTAAGACTTATTTCCTGTCCGGGCGCAGTGGCTTACACCTGTAATCCCAGCACTTTGGGAGGCCGAGGCGGGTGGATCACGAGGTCAGGTGATCAAGACCACCCTGGCCAACATGGTAAAACCTCGTCTCTGCTAAAAATATAAAAATTAGCCGGGTGTGGTGGCACGCACCTGTAGTCCCAGCTACTCAGGAGGCTGAGACAGGAGAATCGCTTGAACCCGGGAGGCAGAGGTTGCAGTGATCCAAGATCACGCCACTGCACTCCAGCCTGGGTGACAGAGCGAGACTCCGTCTCAAAAACACAGAACAAAAAAAGAGATTTATTTCCTTTGTAACACAACCTGGAAACAAGGTTTTGTAGGAGAAAACCCATAGCCTCACCTACTTTGAACTATGGCAGGCTAATGATATTTACCAAAAATAACTGCAGATACCAAATTGGCTTAGGTCAATTTGAAAAATGTCCTTTGGTCACAAATTGATGCAAAACTTCAGTGGCCCTGGTAGCCTTATTTAGTCTGGCTTGCCACCTTTGTTTTGCTTTTAAAAATATCATATGAACTACTGTAATGCTGGCTTATTTTCAGCCCAGTTTACCCACATTCTCTTATTAGCTCTAGTTACACACAAAGAGAAACTGGAGCTATTGAACGGCCTCCCTGAAGTTGATGGTTGATAGTTGAACACTGTATTTAAGAGAACTAACCTCTTCCCTGTCCCCATCAGAAGAAAGCTTATAAAGCTTGTAGATATCATCTTCAACAAAAAGAACATTAGAGAACCTGATGCTGCTTCAACAAAACACCCAGAGAACCCGGGGAGGCCTCCCAGAGTGGCATTTCTGACCATTGTTAAGGGTTTAAATTGTGTTTTAGGAAAGAGCTGACAGGGCTCAGCTCTTGTCTTCAAGGGTTCAGAGGAACAAGCCCCAAGATGCAGACAGTAAAACAGCATTGCTGCTTGTCCTGCTATGAAAGCAGACATAAGGAAGGGCCTGGGCACAGAGTATCATGGAATCTTCAAACTCTTAAACTTGGCAGGAACTTAAAGATTTTCTGTCTCGTGTCTCCATTTCAGTCAGAGAAACTGAGGTGAAGAGAAATTTGGTAACTTAGCCAAGGTTACACAGGAGGTAAGATCTGACTCAGAATTCAGTTTACTAGACTTTTTCTTTTCTTTTGAGATAATCTTGCTCTGTTGCCCAGGCTAGAGTGCAGTGGGAGGATCTTGGCTCACTGCAACCTCCGTCTCTCGGGTTCAAGTGATTCTCCCATCTCAGTCCCCTGAGTAGCTGGGATTACAGGCACCCACCACCACACCCAGGTAATTTTTGTATTTTTAGTAGAGACGAGGTTTCACTATGTTGGCCAGGCTGGTGTCGAGCTCCTGACTTCAGATGATCCACCCGCCTTGGCCTCCCAAAGTGCTGAGATTATAGGCGTGAACCACTGAACCCAGCCCAGTTTACTAGATTTTTAATCCATTGTCCAGTTTATAGCTCCTTGTTTTCTCTACTCCATGAAGAGCTCCCAGAGGCCAGTGGTTCCCGCTCAGGCTATAGGAACATTCCCTGAGGCTTACTTTATGATCCAGGCCAAGTTAGGTCAGGATCATGCTGAATCTGGTACAGGAATTTTAGGCCACCTGTGTCCATCCAGCCATCTCAGACATGGAAGAACATCCCAGGCAAGGAAAACAGAATATCCTTATGTGAGCATAACAGGCAACAATGGCAGTGAGCAGGGTGGGCTACATGGAATTCTGAAATATTGATATCAAGTTATCTTCTTTTGAGAAGAGAAATATGAAAATACTGATGCCAGCAAGACAAAGCCACTTATATATAAGCTTTGACCTAAATTTTTTAGGTCCTACATCTCTGGTTGAAATTCATTTCATTCTTTTGATAATATTGGTAGAGAACAAATATGCCGTCTAAAACATTAAATCTGCTCAGTGATTATTCATGGGACAAACTCCAATCTCAGCAACAAAATCAAAGAGGAAAAAATTCTTCAGTACTGAAGAGGTGGGTATGTGTTCAAATTTTCCATAAAAAATGAAGCATTGTGAGGATGTGACTTATTCACTACTATTATGGATATTTCAAAACACCATTTACCTGCACTGTTTTGGTTTCTCCAACCATAAGGAGAGTTAATGTATGTCACAAATAGAAATCACAAAACACCTGGGATTCCTGATAGAAAGGTTCACATACAGCAATAAATGCAACAGAAAACCGTTATCAGGTATTCTCCAGTATTTTTCAACATACATATCACTTTCTAAGAATTCAGTATTGAGGAAGAAAACAAATCCAAGACAGAATGAATGGAAAACAGGCACTGCTTTCGGTGAGACGCTAATATGAAACAGCTGCTTTTCATTAACAAGTAGCCCACTGACAGGCTAAACATATGAACATGGACTGCGTAATAAAAATGTGTTCTACAGGCCGGGCACGGTGGCTCACGCCTGTAATCCCAGCACTTGGGGTGGCTGAGACAGGTGGATCATGAGGTCAGGAGATCGAGACCACCCTGGCTAACATGGTGAAACCCCATCTCTACTAAAAATACAAAAAAATTAGCCGGGCGTAGTGGCAGCGCCTGTAGTACTAGCTACTCCGGAGGCTGAGGCAGGAGAATGACGTGAACCCGGGAGGCGGAGCTTGCAGTGAGCCGAGATCGCGCCACTGCACTCCAGCCTGGGTGACAGAGCGAGACTCTGTCTCAAAAAAAAAAAAAAAAAAAAAAAAAGAATTTGTTCTACAGAAGCCTGATTGGTATGGGGTCCATGGAGAAGTCTCTCGTGGACAGTCTGAGAAGAATCTAATATGGGAATAGTAAGTCTAGTTTCAACATTCTTCTGTACTGGATCTACCTATCTCAGATATCACAGATCACTCCCAACACTACTTCCTGCCAAGTTCAATACTCAAGGGAGAGGCCAGACAAGTAAGATGAAACTGACTTACTGTTCCGAGGGGTCGAACAAATCTACAAACAGCAGTGCAGTGGTTACAAGTATGGGCTTTGGACGGAAAGAACTAGGTTCACACACAGCTCAGTCATTTATTAGGGAGTGATGCCTGGGCATGTTCCTTACCTGCCCAGAGCCTCTGTTTCTTCCTTCTGTCAAATTGGGATATTAACAATATCTACCTCAAAATGTTTCGTAAAACTCAAATGAGATAACCGGTATAAAGTTCTTAGCAAAGTTCCAAGCACTCTGTAAGCACTCAGTCAGTGTTAGCTATTATTATGAATAGTAGAAGAATAAGAATAACATTAGCAACGTCTAAAGAGAAAGTGTTCTGGCCCATATTAACCTAAGCCACATCACATGATACCATGACGCCTTCTACCCAGCAAGTTTACTTCTGCCTTCTCATAACCCTGGACTTTACATATACATAGCCCTACGAGGAATCAGAAATTAAAAATAAATCCTTTTTTCTGCATTAAAAAAATCACAAACTTAGCTAACACGAAAACTAAATATTTCAAGAAAAAGGCAGTCCTGTATTTAAAATGTTCTATATCTGAATGTCTGGAAAAATGACAGGTTGAGATACTTGCAGACTATCCCAAAGTCACTTCAGCCTCGTGTAGCTGACACCTCTTAGACTTCTACCCCAGGACTTGACTGTGGATTGCACAATTTTAAAAGAAAACGAGCTATAGGATTTACTTCCAGGAGATACAAATATTGTTCCTATACTAGCATCAGAAGTCCAGTCCATGTTTATTCATAACTGACACGCAACTGCAAATTTCAGAAATGAAACTGCATCCTCTTATCTGCTCCTGAGGGTTGAAAAGGATGTCTGAGTTCTCCTTAGGGGGTTTCCATAAGTTTATTCAAGAAAATGCCAGAAATCCGGGAGGACTGCTTTCTAATGAGTATGTTTCTAATGATCAGTAAGTGGCCTTTACCTAGGTCCTCAGTGAAGCGGTTTAGCTGCCAGACGTGGAGCCGGACCGTCAGTTCCATGTCCTGCAGTGATTGCAAGAGATACGAATTTGCTTTCCTGTCCATGCAAATCTGCTGTAAGGGATTCTAGAGTACCAGAGCCTGGAGAGTTCTCTGAGATGGAGGGTAGAGGACATTTGCAAATAAAAGAGCCTGAGGCTTAAGAGTCACTCAAGGAGCTTTAATCTTATCAGCATATTTTGCATCTACCAACTGCAAACCCAGCCTAAGGCATAAAGAATCTAGTCTTGGTCCCTCTGTTATTAAGGACTCACTCACAAAATTAACCTCTTAAAGATCTGCCCTCTGATTTTAGTGTCTGAAATGCAAATGAAGCAGCCCTTCAGTGCCTTGAGATAATTATAATAATCTTCTTAAAGCTAAAATGCTTCACTCAACTCTAAGTCTCCATTATAACCCGGATCCCAGTCTTCAGTTCATCAAAAGCCAGACAGAGGAGGATGGGGCCACAGCAGAGGAGTGACAGGATCTATGGCTCAGATCTGACTCCAGGGATGGACATGGACCAGGAGGTGCCTGTCCCCAAGGCAGCGAGGGTAATTCATTCCCCAGGGGCTGTTTCTTCAGGAACTGCTCAGACGGGAAGTGACAGGTGTCATGGCTCAGTCCCTTGTCCTTCATATCCTCTGAAACAATCCTACACAGCAAGGATTGTACGATTTGGGTAGAGTTTTCAGAGAGCATATCTATTGTTAGGCTCTGTTGGAAAAATTCTGGCCAAATGTCAGGTGGGTACAAAGTTGTTGCTGATTTTTTTTTTTTTTTTTTTTTTTCCGTATGGTTAGAGGGTTCTTTTTTGAAGCTAAGTGAGCCTAAAAGTTGCTATTAAAACAATGAATGAAGACGCTGTACCAGTGGAAAGTATGGGTTGGCCAGTGTGGTGGCTCACGCTGGTAATCTTGGCGCTCTGGGAGGCCGAGACGGGCAGATCGCTTGAGTCCAGGAGTTTGAAACCAGCCTATGCAACATAATGAGACCTCCATCTGTACTTAAAAAAATACAAGGCCGGGCGTGGCAGCTCATGCCTGTAATCTCAGCACTTTGGGAGGCTGAGGTGGGTGGATCACCTGAGGTCAGAAGTTCGAGACCAGCCTGGCCAACATGGTAAAACCCGTCTAAAAATACAAAATTAGCTGGGCGTGGTGGCCAGTCGCTTATAATCCCAGCTACTTGGGAGGCTGAGGCAGGAGGATCCCTTGAACCCAGGAGGCAGAGCTTGCAGTGAGCCAAGATCACACCACTGTACTCCAGCCTGGGGACACAGCAAGACTCTGTCTCAAAAAAAAAGAAAAAAAAAAAAAATAGCTGGACGTGGTGACACCGCCTGTAGTACTAGCTACTTGGGAGGCTCAGGTGGGAGAATCACCTGAGCCGAGGTCCAGGCTGCAGTGAGCTGAGAGTACGTCACTGCACTCCAGCCTGGGCACATGGAGCGAGACCCTGTCTCAAAAGAAGAAAAAAAAAAATAGGATTAGTAGAGAGTTCAGGCCTCAAGACTACCTTTCCTTTAACTCTTTGCCTCTGATTGTGTCAAAGAGTAGTGTGTAGGCAGCTTGGCAGAAAGCCCAGAAGCAGACCGTGAAGGCACGCTGTGAGGCTTTGACCTGAAGAAGGTCTTGTGCTTTTCCACGCTAGAGTAGTGGCCAGCATGCAGGCCCCACGCTTGGTTGACTACTCTGCTGTTGCTGCATTGACACTTTTAATCATTTTTGAGCTAGAGTCCCTCTGTTTCATTTTGCACTGAGCCCTGCGAATTATGTAGTTGGTCCTGGAGATGACATGTTTCTCTTTTAGATACATAAGGGCCATCAATCTGTTTAAATCTGTTAAATTTGAAACTGCAAATTCAGAGGCAAAAGACCATGTCAGAAAGATGTGGGCATGATCACACTTACAACGACACAAAGAGGTATCACGACACAAGCTACACCGGCACAGCACTTCAAAGGCATCTAACCACGCCCCCCACCCCCCATTCTCAATTCTCCACAATTAGAGATTCATTCCACATATACAGGGAGCCATGAAGGTTTGCTATCAGGAGCCAGCCCCTTGCAACAAACCCATCCCTCAGGCCCAGGACCTCTGACTTAGGGACAGTTCTGTGGACAGGAATGAAGCTCTGCAAAAGTTTAGTTCTTCCTACAGCTGGGAGGCCTTGAGCAAGCCACTTATGAAAGCTGAACCACAGCCTGGGAAACACAGCAAGACTCTGTCTCTGCAAAAAGTGGAAACATTAGCCAGGCGTGATGGCATGTGCCTGCGGTCCCAGCGACTTGGGAGACCGAGGCGGAGGGACTGCTTGAGCCTGGGAGGCCAAGGCTGCAGTGAGCTGTGATTGTTGCCTCTACAC